>NC_092044.1:29915274-30215512 GCF_003086295.3 Arachis hypogaea | reverse complement strand
GCACACCTTCTTAAGTTTGCAATCACAATATCTCTGTCTCTTATGCCTTGATTGTTATCTTTAATTTTGCTTGCTTAAAACATATGTACCACTAACATTTCATTGTGTAAGACATTCATGATCCATCTTAGCCCCATAGCCATTGTTCTAATTGTTGCTTGAGGATGAGCAAGCATTCTGAGTATTGGAATGGGAAGAAGGAGGAGAATGGAAGGAAAATGACAACAATAGAGAAGATGAATTACAAGGTTGTAAAGTTCTTTTTTCTCTTATTTATTTCCAGCATTTTAAATTGCATGATTGTCTTTATATTCTCTGTATGAATGTGAGGTATGAATAGGCATAGCTTGAATTTTGATTTGTAACATCTTGCTGTGGCATTATGACTACCAACTTGAATTTTGTAAGTTCAAAAGCAATAAAGTATCATGATCATAAACAAACAAGAAATTAAAGAAGAACTTAGTATATGCATACAAGTATTGGAAGGCTGGTATAGTTAACTGTTGCTCAATTGCATTAGATTTTATTTAATTGAAGTTTTCATCTAGGACATTTTGTGAAGTCTTTTGAAACCATGAAAACCTTGAAGAAGCAAATGAAATTAAAGCAAGAAAAGCAAAATGGAAAGAATGAGATAGCTGAAGGCTCTGAGTACCAATGACAATTAATTTGTTAAGTACTTGTGGTATTTATGTATCAAGCAAAAAGCTTGAAAACAAAACACTAAGAAGTCAAGGTTAGGTTCAAGTGCAAAGAGAACTCCCTCAAAGCTCAAGGCTCTGAGCATCAATGATTAGAGAGTAAGGAAAAGAAACAAATGAGCTTAATGAAGTCCTCTAATTAAATGCTTGTGGTGCTTATGTATCAAGTGGTAATACTTGAAAACAAAGCATTTAGAGTTGTAGCTTTGTTATCAACTCATGGGTAAAGCACCCAAAAGGAGAAGCTAATAAGAAAATCAAAAGCTTGTTTCAAAGAAGAAATATAAGGAAAAGATTTCATAAAATGAGCTAGATAGAAGCATCAATCATTTACATTTCTTTTATGATTGTAGCATGCATAGAAAACTAGCTTTCCATGAACATTAACTTGCTATTCTTCCCACCTTGGATTGTCAATCTTTATTGCATGATTCTTTTCTTGCTTGGGGACAAGCAAGGTTTAAGTTTGGTGTTGTGATGACATGTCATCATGTCATGTTTTTCTATGCTCTTTCATACAAGAAATTGATGATTTGTGCTTAAATATTGAATGAGTTTATGCTTAAATGTTATATTTCTTTGATCTTTTGATTTGATAAATTTTGTAGGAAGAAGAAAAAGAAGCAAAAAGCACAAAATAAGATAAAAAGGAGGAAAAAAAAGAGTTTTGGGGCACACTTTGAAGTTGGAGCACACTTTGGAGCCTTAGGCCATGCTTTTAAAAGTGTGGCCCATGACCAAATCAAGGAAGCTTGACAATCAGCACTCAAAGCTCGGATAACTAAGTGAGCACAACTTTATCGTGAAGAAAATTTAGCTTGGAAGCAAGATTTTTCGCTAAGTTAAACTTGGGCGCTTACAGCATGACCATGCCTCCTTCAAAGGGCCATAACTTGAGCTACAGACGTCCAATAGATGTTCTTCCAGTTGCGTTGAAAAGCTGACATTCAGAGTTTTCCAACGATATATGGAAATCTATATTTGGCACAAAATTGAGGCACAAGTGAAAGGCATCTTTAAGGACCAAAAATAATCAAAAATAGACCAAAAGTGCAACCACCAAGATTCGAAGAGGGTGACCAAGGGAACCCCATCAAGCCAAGGAAGTAGCACTCTCAAAGAGAGCTCTAAGTTAACATTGTGAGCTTTATCGTGGGTCTCCTCATGAAAATGCAAGGAAAAAGGCACCAAAATGCTTCCCCCAAGGCTTGAACACGGATGCTTCACAAGACAAGGCCAAGGCAACATGGATGCTGCGCTCTTGGCATTAACCGAGCGCTATCCTGATGCTGTCCAAGGCTTGTCATGCACAAATTTGGAAGGCCAAGGCAAGGGAATGTTGCGCTCTTGGCACCAACCGAGCATTGCCCTGGGAGGTGACCTTGGTTCATTTTCCAACCAACTTGAACCAAGCAACCTTGAACCATGCCTCCAAACCAATTGAACCAAGGCCATCCGGATCCACTCTTCTTCAAATCCAAAGCAAGCAAAGCCCAATTAACATCACTCAAAGGCACAAGGATTAATTAGCTTAGGAATTTATTTTAATTTGTTTAGAATTTCAATTTGATTTTTATTTTTGTAAAAAGCCTATATAAGGCATCATTTTCATTCTAGTAAGGAGGCTGGCTCCACTAGGGAGCAGTAGGAATAGAGAGCTCTCCTTTAATTTTCTTGTTTTGAATTTGAGAATTGAGATTAAGATTTGAGTTATCTTTCTGTTTGTTCTTTCTTCTGCAACCTCTACTTTCTGAATTTTGGATTGAGATTGAAAGAATTCTGTTTCAATTCTTAAATCTGAAATTCATCTTTGTTCTTCTTCTGCACTTTCACAATTTAGTTTTCTTTGAGCTTGATTTACTCTTCTACATTCTACAACTTTACACTTTGAAATTGTTGAGATCCAAATTTACTTTTCCTGCAAATCTGCAATTCTGTTCTTCTGTAATTTCATTTTTCCATTCACACTGAGCTTGATTTACATTTCCTGCACAATTTAATTCCTCTGCAATTGCTCTAAGCATTAATCTACTGCTTCCTTTACTTTCCAGCACCCAGCCCCCCTTACATTTCACTACAATTTACATTTCTTGCCATTTAAGTTTTAGCTATTTTACTTTCTTGTTCTTTAAGTTACTTACAATTTATCTATTCTGTTTTTTACTTTCACTGCAATTTACTTCCAGCAATTTAAATTCCTTGCAATTTCCTTTCTGTTGGTTACACTTCACACAATTCACTCCATGTTAGCTTGACTAAACTAATCACCCACTAAAGTTTCTTGATCCATCAATCCCTGTAGGATTGACCTCACTCTAAGTGAGTTATTACTACTTGATGCGACCCGGTAAACTTGCCGGTGAGTTATGTGTGTTGGAATTCATTTTATAAAAATACACATCACCGGATAACCTGGAAGTCGTCACATCGTCATGGCGGACAACCTTGACAACGACCACAATTCTGATCTGGAAAACAGCACGCCACATAAGAACGCGGATGTCACACTAGACGATGCTTCTCAACCTAACAAAGATAAAAATTCACCAAACACAGGAGTCATGGAGGCACTTCATGATTGCCTAAAGTAACTTGAAAAAGAGGTCGAATATCAATGGGAAGTCGAGAGAGACCTACGAAGGGAAGCTAGGCGACGCCGAGAATTAGAAGACAAGCTCTTAAAGCTTGAAGACGATCTAAAAGCTAAAACTACTCGATCCGGCCACGAAGATAGTTCCCGCAAGGACCAAGACCCATTCACCAAAGAGATCATGAAGGCCAAAATCCCAAAAGATTTCAAACCCCCCGACATGACTCTGTACGATGGCACATCAGATCCCAACCATCATCTCAGTAATTTCAGAAGTAGAATGTATCTCACCGATGCCTCAGATGCAGTCCGCTACAAAGCCTTCCCGACTACATTAACAAAAACAGCAATTAAATGGTTTGACAATCTGCCCCCTAGATCCATCTCAAGCTTTAACGACTTAGCCAAGAAGTTTCTAGCCAGATTCTGCATCCAGAAGGACAAAACTAAACATGCCCCAAGCCTATTATGAATCAAGCAAGGAAAACGCGAAAGTCTTCACAACTACATGGAAAGATTCAACAAAGCATGTTTGGACATACAAAGTCTACCAACAGAAGCAGCCATCATGGGTCTCATCAATGGCTTACGAGAAGGACCTTTTAGTCACTCCATATCGAAAAAATATCCCACATCTCTGAACGAAGTACAAGAACGAGCAGAAAAATACATCAACATGGAGGAAAACTCTCGACTAGGAGAGACCTCAAAGTCCGGATTCTCCTACTCCTCTCGAGATAAGGATAAAGAATCCGAGAAAAAAGAAGATCGACATGGAGAAAAGATCAAGAAATACCACAATTACACCCCTCTTCGGGTGTCCCTTGTAGATGTCTATCGAGAAGTATGCCATACTGAAAAGATACCTCCACCTCGCCCACTCAAAAGCAAGAAAGGAGGAGGAAATCAGGCAGAATACTGTGAATACCATCGGATTTATGGACATCCCACCAACTAGTGCTTCGATTTGAAGAATGTCATAGATCGGTACGTAGCTGGTGCATGAAATTGCAATCACACTTTTGCAATTCCGCACAACTAACTAGCAAGTGCACTGGGTCGTCCAAGTAATACCTTACGTGAGTAAGGGTCGATCCCACAGAGATTGTCGGCTTGAAGCAAGCTATGGTTATCTTGTAACTCTTAGTCAGGATATCAATAATTATCGGGTTTAATTGTGAAAAGTAAAAGAACATGAATTTAGTACTTGTTTGCAGTAATGGAGAACAGGTTGAGGTTTTGGAGATGCTTTATCTTCTGAATCTCTGCTTTCCTACTGTCTTCTTCTTCAAGCACGCTGGGCTCCTTCCATGGCAAGCTGTATGTAGGGTTTCACTGTTGTCAATGGCTACCTCCCATCCTCTCAGTGAAAATGTTCAAGGTGCTCTGTCACAGCACGGCTAATCATCTGTCGGTTCTTAATCGGGTTGGAATAGAATCCAGTGATTCTTTTGCGTCTGTCACTAACGCCCAGCCCTCAGGAGTTTGAAGCTCGTCACAATCATTCAATCCTTGAATCCTACTCAGAATACCACAGACAAGGTTTAGACCTTCCGGATTCTCTTGAATGCTGCCATCAATTCTAGCTTATACCACGAAGATTCTGATTAAAGAATCCAAGAGACATTCACTCAATCTAAAGTAGAACGGAGGTGGTTGTCAGGCACATGTTCATAAGCGAGAATGATGATGAGTGTCACGGATCATCACATTCATCAAGTTGAAGAACAAGTGATATCTTAGAATAGAAGCAAGCGTGATTGAATGAAAAACAGTAGTAATTGCATTAATCCATCAAGACACAGCAGAGCTCCTCACCCCCAACCATGGGGTTTAGAGACTCATGCTATAGAAGATACAATGAGAAACATGTAAAGTGTCATGAGGTCCAGATACAATGTCAAAAGATCCTATTAATAGTGAACTAGTAACCTAGGGTATACATAAATAAGTAAATGACGTAAAAATCCACTTCCGGGGTCTACTTAGTGTGTGCTTGGGCTGAGCATTGAAGCTTTCATGTGTAGAGACTTTTTCTGGAGTTAAACGCCAGCTTTTATGCCAGTTTGGGCGTTTAACTCCAATTTTTATGCCAGTTCCGGCGTTAAACGCTGGGAATTCTAAAGCTAATTTGCAACGCCGGTTTGGGCCATCAAGTCTCGGGCAAAGTATGGACTATTATACATTTCTGGAAAGCCCAGGATGTCTACTTTCCAACGCCGTTGAGAGCGCGCCAATTGAGCTTTTGTAGCTCCAGAAAATCTACTTTGAGTGCAGGGAGGTCAGAATCCAACAACATCTGCAGTCCTTTTCAGCCTCTGAATAAGATTTTTGCTCAGGACCCTCAATTTCAGCTAGAAAATACCTGAAATCTCAGAAAAACACACAAACTCATAGTGAAGTCCAGAAAAGTGAATTTTAACTAAAAACTAATAAAAATATAATAAAAACTAACTAAAATATACTAAAAGTATACTAAAAACAATGGCAAAAAGCGTATAAATTATCCGCTCATCAGTATCCAACAAATCAGATGAGCCAAGAAAAAGAAGAAGGGACGAAGAAGTCGGACAAATTGAACGACCACCTCGTACCCTGGAGAGACACATTCACATGATACACGGAAGATTTGCGGGAGAATGAATCTCTAAATCATCTCGCAAAAGACATCTCAAAGAAGTATATCATGTCGATGGAGGAGAAGGAGCACCCGACATCCCCACTATCACTTTCACTAAAGAAGACGCAGCTGGCGTCATCTTAGGATATGATGACCCCACGGTCATCATTATCATATTAGCCAACGCTAATCTCCACCGTACGCTGGTAGACCAGGGAAGATCGGCTGACATATTATTCAAAACTGCCTTCGACAAACTCGGCCTTGAGAAAAAATATCTCAGAGCATATCCAAACAGTTTATTCGGACTAGGGGACACTCCAATCCAACCACTTGGATACATCTCACTGCACACAACCTTTGGAAAAGGAAATCGGTCAAAATCGCTCAACATAGACTATATCGTGGTCAACGTAAGTTCAGCCAACAATGCCCTGATAGGTCAGACAATGCTAAATCAGCTCGTCGCAGTAGTCTCAACTCTACATCTCTGCATGAAGTTCCCAACCACAGAAGGGATAGCTACGATAAAAGCAGACCAGAAGACAGCATGCCGCTGTTACAATGAAAGTCTGAACCTCAGAGGTAAAGGAGAAAAAATCCACACCGCAAACTCGGGGGAGTTCGAGGGTGGCAAGAACTTTGTCCACAACCCGAAGGCGAAATAGAAAAAGTCCAGATCAGAGATGTCCCAGATAAAACAACCAATATCGGCACAATCCTAAAAGGAGATGTAAAGGAGTCCCTCATACAGTTCTTAAAAGACAATGTCGACCTCTTCGCATGGAAGGCCGCAGACATGCCCGGCATAGACCTCAAGTTAATGTGCAACAAGTTGGCAGTTTACACAGGATCTCGGCCAGTACAGGAGAGTCGTAGAAAGCTCGGACCAGAACGATCCCAAGCTATGGAAGAACAGGTACAAGCTCTACTAGAGACAGGATTCATAAGAGAAGTCAAGTACCCACTATGGCTAGCCAACGTTGTCTTGGTGAAAAAGTCAAATGGAAAGTGGCAGATGTGCACTGATTACACCGATCTCAACAAAGCTTGCCCAAAAGATCCGTATCCACTCCTAAGCATCGACACTCTAGTGGATGCCTCCTCCGAATACAAATACCTTTTGTTTATGGACGCCTATTCGGGATACAATCAAATCCCGATGTACCCACCTAATCAAGAAAAAACCTCATTCTTAACCCCAAAAGCAAACTACTACTACATCGTCATGCCATTCGAACTCAAAAACGCAGGAGCTACTTACCAAAGGTTAATGAATAAAGTCTTCACTGACCATGTCAGAAAGATCATGGAGGTATACGTGGATGACATGTTAATAAAGACACAAAGCGAGGAATCATTACTGTTCGACCTCACCCAAGTATTCGATACCATAAGAAGCCGGAAAATTCTTAGGTTTTATGCTCACACAAAGAGGAATCGAGGCAAATCTGGATAAATGCCTGGCTATACTCGACATGAAGAGTCCGACCTGTGTCAAAGAGGTACAACAACTAAATGGAAGATTGGCGGCCTTGTCCAGATTTCTAGCCGGATCGGCAATAAGATCTCTCCCCTTCTATGCTACTCTAAGGAAGGGAAAGAAGTTTGAATAGATAGCGGAGTGCGAACAGGATTTCCAGGATTTCAAAAGGTTCCTAGGACAGCCACCTATTCTAACTCGGCCACGGGAAGGAGAACCACTTGTATTGTACCTCACAGTAGGACATCGGGCAATAGCGTCAGCACTGGTTAGAAAGGACAAAAGTGGACAACAGCCTATATACTTCATCAGCAAAGCACTACAAGGGTCCAAGCTGAACTACCACAAAATAGAAAAGTTCACATATGCTCTCATACTGACATTTTGACGACTTCGTCCTTATTTTCAGGCCCACACCATCAAGGTTCGGACCAACCAGCCCATAAAAGGTATTCTACAGAAAACAGACTTAACAGGAAGAATCTTACATTGGGTAGTCGAGTTGTCTGAAATTGAACTTCAATATGAAGCTCGGACAGCCATCAAATCACAGTATCTGGCCGACTTCATTACAGAGTTTACTGACACCCCGAAAATCCCCACTGAATGGAATCTCTATGTAGATGGTTCCTCAAACAAAGCTAGAAGCGGTGCAGGTGTGATAATAGAAAGCAACCAATGAACCCAAATCGAACTTTCCCTCAAGTTTGGGTTCCCTGCTTCAAACAATCAAGCCGAATATGAGGCATTACTAGCTGGTTTGAAGCTGGCTAAAGAGGTCGGAGCTCAAAAACTTATTATCTTCAGCGACTCTCATGTAGTCACCTTACAAATAGCAGGGAGCTACCAAGCCAAGGATTCCACCATGAAAAAGTACTTGGACAAAACTAGGGAACAACCACGGATAACTCGGGGAATATTAGGTCCGCCACATACCTCGGGAATAGAACGCTCGAGCTGATGCACTCCCAAAACTAGCTAGCACCAAACCAGGAAATACTGCTGAACCCGTCCATCTCGGAAGAAGAAAAGGTCCTAGCCATAACAAGTCTAGATCAAGGACGGATGACTCCCATAATTAACTACCTCAAAACAGAAACACTCCCTACAGATAAGAAGGAGGCAAAAAGGTTAAAACGGAAGGCACAGTATTACACCATAATAAACAATACTCTATATAAAAGAGGGATTTCAACACCCCTGTTGAAATGTGTACCGACTTCTAACACAAAAGAAGTTTTAGAAGAAATACACAGTGGCATCTGTGGCAACCATCTCGGAGCGCAAGCTCTCACGAAAAAAGTACTCCGGGCCGGATTCTATTGGCCGACTTTACAAAAAAAGGCAACAGAATTCGTGAAGACATGTCCACCATGTCAGAAACATGCCAATTTTCACATCGCCCCACCAGAGGATATCATCAGCGTAACCTCACCCTGGCCATTTGCAAAATGGGGACTCGATCTCCTTGGTCCTTTCCCTCAAGGATCGGGACAAGTCAAGTTCCTCATCGTAGGGGTAGATTATTTTACAAAATGGATTAATGCAGATCCTTTAGCTAACGCCACTGCTCAAAGAAGTCAAAAATTCCTATATAGGAAAAATGTCACAAGGTTTGGAGTTCAATACTCCATTACCACAGACAATGGCACTCAATTCACAGATGCAGGCTTTAGAAAGTTAGTGGCCAACCTGAACATAACACACCAATTCACATCCGTAGAACACCCCCAGGCTAATGGACAAGCAGAAGCTGCTAACAAAGTCATATTAGCCGGGCTAAAATGGAGATTACAAGATGCAAAGGGAGCCTGGGATGAAGAGCTCCCACAAGTCCTATGGGCATATCGGACAACTCCACACTCCACAACAAGGGAGTCACCCTTCCGATTAGCTTTACGGAATGTAGGCAATGATTCCAATGGAAGTCAAAGAAGGATCACCCAGAGTAATCCACTACAGTGAAGAAGCCAACTCCCAACTTTAAAGGGAAGAACTCGACCTACTTCCAGAAATCCGAGAAAGAGCTCGGATCAAGGAAGAGGCATTAAAACATCGAATGGCTTCAAGATACAATCAAAAGGTAGTACAGCAAAGCTTTGCTAACAACGACCTTATCCTACTCTGAAATGATATCGGAACAAGTCAACCGGGAGAGGGAAAGCTAGCAGCTAACTGGAAAGAACCCTACCGAGTCACAGAAGTACTGGGAAAAGGCTACTACAGGGTGTCCGAACTGGAAGGGCAAGAGCTACCAAGGTCGTGGCATGCCTGCAACCTAAGAAGGTATTATAATTAGAGGTAATAAAGATTTTAGGTCAAGGTGCACTCTTTTTCCTGAAAAGGTTTTTTAACGAGGCACCAAGCCAAGATCTATAAAATTGCTCGACTTAGAAGGGTAAAACACCCACATGTATATACTTGCATACTTTGAATAAAGTTTTTCAGATTTTCTACAAATCCTTTCATCAAGACGCATTAATCTGAAAGGCAAAAAAATTCATTGCCTGATTATAAAGCGACAGATCGGCAAAAAGTGAAACCTCCAAAATTCACTGCTCGATCACGATAAAGACCAACAAAGATGAAAGACCGAATTCATCAAAAGTCAAACAAGTGAGGATCAAACTCAATTTATACAAAATTGACAAAGATGAAAAGCGGCAAAAATAGAATAACACAAGAAGTTATCAAAAGTGATCCATAGGAAAGGACCTGACGAGGTCTTAATAAAAAATGGGTTGCTAAAAATAACTTAAAGACGAACCGACATAAAGAAGTCGGACCAGTCAACTACAACAAAAGTTATAAAAAGTAATCCCTAGAAAGAGGAATGGCCATCCCTAAAAAAGAGGATTACTAGAAATAACTTAGAAGGGATCGACATGATGAAGTCGGCCCAAAAAACCTACAAAAGTTATAAAAGTAATCATAAAAGAGACCTGATAAAGGTCCAAACAAAATATATTACTAGAAATAACTTAGAAGGGATCGACATGATGAAGTCAGCCCAACAAACCTACAAAAGTTATAAAAGTAATCCATAAAAGAGACCTGACAACGGTCCAAACAAAATGGATTAATAGAAATAACTTAGAAAGGATAGACATGATGAAGTCGGCCCAAGAAACCTACAAAATTTATAAAAGTAATCCTTTTCTAGAGACCTGATAAAGGTCTAAACAAAATGATTACTAGAAATAACTTAGAAGGGATTGACATGCTGAAGTCGGCCCAACAAACCTGCAACAGTTATAAAAAGTAATCCATAAAAAAGACCTGACAAAGGTCCAAATAATTTGGATTACTATAAATAACTTCGGACAAACTGAGATGAAGAAGTCGGCCGACAGAAGACATGCGCCATAAGGGACTCAAGGCGGACCCAGAAAGCCATAAAACCAATCCACAAGTATTGTATGAAAAAAATGCAAAGAAGACTAGTTAAGTAAAAGCTAGCTTCAACTAAAGCAGGAAATAAAACACAAAGGCAATCAAAAGAGGTCGGAACAGCAAGATTCCAGCACTCTCAAGATTCCAGAAAAGTGTTAAAAAGATGTAAACAAGCATGTCACAAAATAACAGACTCAAGAAGCCGCCTGAAGTCGACCCCAAGAGGCTTGAAAAACTACTTTGTTTTGACAAAGGCAGGTTGCTAAAAGTAAAGCAATTAAAGTATCCAAAGACAAACAAACCACCAATTACAGAAATAAAAGTTTAAAAGCCTACAGACCGGGTTGTACATCATACATCAAAGAAAAAATTATAGAAGATCCAAAGACTACCCAGTAGCAGTATCTCGGGGTGAAGGAGGGCGAGTCTGAAGGGGTACCTCATCTACTATTCCATCATCCCGATTCAAGATCTGGACATCAGGATCGGACTCGGGCTGACCAACTTCAGCTACTGGAGTTGAGGAAGGCGGGGCAACAGAGGCTTTGACAGATGGTACAGGAGGAGGGTCGACATCATCATCATCATCATCAGGGTTATCAGTGACAATCTTACCATCTTTTACAATGTTGTCAAACTAAAAAGGGAGAGGTCGAGCTCGGGCGCAAGAACTCGAACCTGATCCTTCAAATTCTCATAAGCAGCATTCACACTGCTTATAAGATGACCCTGGAGTTCGGCATAGTCAGCTCAAACAGATTCCAAACTTTCCCTAAGATCCACCATCTCCCCATAAGTTAAGACATAACTCTCCTTATGCTTCTGGGCCATCTCCTCAGCCAACTTTGCAGAAGCCACAACAGCAGTAGCTCGAGTCTTCTCACCCTCCAACTCTTTTTCTAGCTTCGCCACCTTCACTTCAAGCTCCTCCTTCAAACCCTTGATCCGGTTGAACTCTGATTTGGCCTCCTCCATAAAAGCCTTCGTTGCATGAACAGGAAGATCCTGGGCAATTCGTATAAAGCCACCCCCATATGTGCCATCTTAACACTGTTTCGGGTAATAAATTCCAAATGACGAAGGAGGGAGACATCGTCAGTTGAAACAACACCATAAGGAGCAATTTGCTGATCAACAAACCCAACGGCTTCAAAGTCTAGAGCGTCCAAATTGAAAGGCTCAACAACCCTCTGTCTTTTTGGAGGAGGGCCATGAAGAACTGAAGATTGATGGTTTAGAAGTTATAGTAAATTCTCGTTGTAAGTATAGTTACTAAACCAAGCAATCAACCTTTCTTACAAAAGTTTTGGTTGTCACAAGTAACAAACCCCTTTGAAATTGATAACCAAGTATTTAGACCTCGGGTCGTCTTCTCAAGGAATCGCAGGGATGTATGTTCTTATTATTGGTTATGAAAAAAAGTGTGTTTTGGGATTTTGGATTAAGGTAAAAAGTTAGTTGAATGACAAGTAAAATAAAATAATAATAACTGTAAAATAAACCTTTGGCAAGGTACAAGAACTGGAAGTCCTATCCTTATCAATTGTGATTAGAATTGGATTTTAATCCCACTTAGTTAACCTTTACTAAACAAAGGAAGGTCAAGTGGACTAATTAATTTGATACCTGTTCCGGGGGTTACCTGAAACGAGTAGCTCGGACGTCTTGGTGAGGCCCGAGGTGGGGGTCAGGGACCCGAGCTTGATATGTGGAGTGGTTGGTGGTTGTACCTGCAATGACACTCCGATGCTTAAGTTAGCATGGGTCCAAGCAGATATTGAGTAGAATTAGAGTATGAGTTATATCTGGGTGCTCCAGTGTATTTATAGTAGTTGGTCGTGATCCTCCCTGGATAAGATATTCTTATCTTATCTTATCTTTTGGGAGCTTTATCCCTATCTTTGTGGAACCGCCTTTCTTTAGGCCTTTTCGGCCTTTAGGTTTTGGGCTTCGTTCCTTCTGATGGGCCTTCTTAGCTTATTTGTCCGAGGTCCGACCTCAGGCGTGGGCCTTGGGACGAGGTCGGACCTTTCTATGAACTTCCGAGTTGGGGGAGCTCGGTCAGGGTATGAACAGTGCCCCTGCCCGAGTTCGTCCTTTGAGAGGTCGAGCTCGGGCATAGTTCAAAATTTTCAAAAAATGGCCGTTTTCAGCATTTATTGCTTTTTACCGTTTCTCCTCGATTTCCGTTCGGGCTCTGTGAAGGCATTATTTATTTGCCCCTTTCCTCATTTTCTTCGTTTATTCTGTTCCCTTTCCATTTTCTGAGTTTTCGCCACCTCTCTTTCGAGCGCCGCTCCTTCTTTGTTCTTTTTTCTCCGATTCTTTCTGTGCGTTTTTCCGGGGTTTCCTCTGCGCCGCCGTTTTCGTTCTCCTTGCATCGGAGCTCGTCGTCTTCTTCCTTTCTTCCAGGTTTGTTCTTGTCTTCATTTTCTTTGCGCATATATGCTTCTGTTTTCTTTTTCTTCTATGCCTGGGTTGCCCCGAAAAGAGGCGCCGCCATCGCTTTGGTTGCTTGTATGTGGGGGGGGGGGGCTCTTTTCTTTTGGTACTTTGTTTTCGGGTTGCTGCATTTTCTTTCTAAAAGAACTTTGTTTTCTCGTTTTGCTGAATGGGTTTTTGCTGTCTGCCTTTACGTGATTTTTGCCTTGCTGTTGTATTCTTCTTTGTAGGCAAGATTTTTATGTCTCGAAAGGTTCTTCAAGCAATGTCGACCAAGATTCCGAGTGGTCTTGGTTGGGTAGATCCTGTTCCTTTAAGAGTCCCTTCCGTGGTAGATTCTGAGTATTTAGCTAGGTTTCGTAGGCAATGTAGCATATGTGAGGATAGGGAGTCTGAGAGGGATTATGAGTTAGTAGCCCCGGATTCCGAGGAGAGAGTTTGCTTCCCGCCTTTAGACAGTTCCGAGAAGCTCTTCTTTTACGCCTATGATTGTTTTTTCTCTAAGCTGGGTGTCCGACTTCCTTTTACCGACCTGGAGTCCGAGGTGTTGTGGTCCTGTAACCTTGCCCCTACGCAGCTCCATCCAAATTCCTGGGCATTTTTAAAGCTGTTCCAACTTTTGTGCCAGTTTTTGGGTGTCCCTCCCTCTATCTCTCTTTTTTCCTATTTGTTTGTGTTGACGAAGCCGGGTTCGGGTGGAGGGAAGGTGTCCTGGGTCTCCTTTAGGGCTAACCAGGGAAGAAAGTTTTGTACCCTGTATGATGAGTCTTTTCATGATTTTAAGAACTTTTATTTTAAGGTCCGGGCTGCTGGGGACGTCCGACCTTTCTTTCTGGATGAGAGTGGGGAGCCTTCTTTTCCTCTTTGTTGGCAGGAGAATATAGTGTCTGCTAAGTATACTTTTGAGAGTCTAGATGAGGTGGAGCAGGCTTTTGTGGGTGTGGTGAGCAGTTTATGGGGTCGGGCACCTCACTTGGACACGAAGAAAATGTTGGGAGATCCAAGCCTTCTCCGTTCCGAGTTAGGTAGTTCCCGACCTCTTTGAGATTCCGACCTTTTCTTAGTATTTTGGTTTTTCTTTATTTTTGGTGGAATCTCTGTTGTGGTAATCCCTTTCTTGATTTCTTGCAGAGATGTCTTCTCAGGCGGATTCCATGAAATTCCTTCGTCGGACGAAGAAGTCGGTGGCTGCTCGAAATCTCGAGGCTGGGGATGCTTCTGCCCGATCTTCTCCGCAGAAGACTACTGTGGGTGTTCAGACTCGGTCGAAGACTATTCCGACTCCCCATTTCCGAGCTATAAGTCAGGATCCTCCGACCTCTGCTACTTCTTCTCCTCCTCCGTTCTCGGGTCCTCCTCCTAAGAAGCAGAAGACCTCTCAAGAGCTTGCCGGTTTCAATGATAAGGACTTTGATGCTCTTGGTTGGATTGAGCAGCATATCCTCCCTCAGACGTTTATTTCTACTGATGATGTGTCTATGGAGCATCATTTTCAGTATATGGCGCGGAGCTGTGTCCGGATGGCTAGTCTGCATGCCGCTATTGCCCGGGAGTTCAGGAAATCCCCTCTTGGGGCGACCAGCTCCCGGCTTGAGAAGACTCAGTCCGAGCTTGATAAGATTAGTCAACTGAAGGCTGCCAGGATTACTGAGCTGGAGGCCTCTTTGGAGAAAGAGAAAGCTAGGGCTACTGCGGCTGTGGCGTCAGCGAAGACATCTGAGGAGATGGCGAAGGCGGCTACAGAGAATTATACTCGGCTATATGCTGAGCTTGTGGAGACAAAGGAGGAGCTGCAATCTGCGCAGGACAAATTTTATGAGCTGGAAGGTCACGTGGCCAAGGGTATGGATGCCATGTTTGAAAATTTGAAGGCTCAGGTCCGGGTTCTTGCTCCCGACCTAGATCTGAGCTTGTTCAGTACGGATAACGTCGTTGTGGAGGGAAAGATTGTTCCTGCTCCAAACGAGGATGAGGTTCCGGCGTCCGACCCCGAAGTTCCTGTTGAGAACCCGACTTCCTCTTTGGCCGGGGATGGATCTGGCGTGGGGGTTTCAAACCCGGGTGACGTTGCCGTCGATGCAGTCCCGATTTCTATGTTTGCCCCGCAGCCTTCTGTTGATGTGGAGTCCGGAAAGGACCTTGACCCTCTGTAATTTTTGGTGTTTTGCCCGACCTGTGGGCTCTTTTGTTTTTGGATGGTTTCTGTTGAACGCTTTGAACACCTTTTTGCTTTTAGCTACTTTTTAGTAACTTTTTAGCTTATTATGCGGTGTTTTTGTTCGCGTTTTGACCTTTTGTTTCCGCTTTTGTGCTTTTTAGTTGTTTTTGGATAACAACTTTTTAGCTAGCGTTTTGAGACTTCCTTTGGTTTCGTTCTTGCGCTTGTACTTTTTAGTTGTTTTTGTAAAGCAACTTTTTAGTAAGCGTTTTCGAAACCTCTTCTGATTTTGCTCTTTTCGCTTTGTACTTTTTAGTTGCTTTTGTGAAGCAACTTTTTAGTAAGCGTTTTCGGAGCTTCCTTCGATTTCGTTCTTTCGCTTGTACTTTTTAGTTGTTTTTGTAAAGCAACTTTTTAGTAAGCGTTTTCGAAACCTCTTCTGATTTTGCTCTTTTCGCTTTGTACTTTTTAGTTGCTTTTGTGAAGCAACTTTTTAGTAAGCGTTTTCGGAGCTTCCTTCGATTTCGTTCTTTCGCTTTGTACTTTTTAGTTGCTTTGTAAAGCAACTTTTTAGTAAGCGTTTTTCGAAATCTTGGTTCTCGCCGTTTTAAAGCTTCTTTCTTGGGTCCGAGCTTTTTCTCGGACTTCGGATGCTCGAGTACCTCCTTTTTGTTAGGTCCGACTTTGTCGTTGGTCGGCCCTTTTAAGTTATTTCTGTAATCTCTTTTTATTTGGCTTTTCGAGCCATTTCAGAGTTACTTTATAACTTTCCCTTTGTCGGGTCCGACTTCGTCGTTGGTCGGCCTTTTTAAGTTATTTTTGTAACCTCTTTTTTATTTGGCTTTTCGAGCCATTTCAGAGTTACTTTATAACTTCTCACATTAATTTGAACCTCGTCGCTTTATCTTTGCCGACCTTGTATGGTCTCTTGGCAAATGATTTTTTGCGTTTTGCCGAGCATAAATTAATGCGCCTTGGTGGGGTACTTTCTAGGATTTGCTTCATCATGAGGAAGAGAAAATAGAGAAATTTGATTAGTATTAAAAAGGAAAGAGTATTTACAGAGTGTTTACCCTTTGACTAGGTCGGGTATCCTACTTAACCGGGTGTCTCATTAAAAAACCCCTGTAGGGAAAAAGAGTACACCTCGGGTTAAGTTTTTTCTAGCTGTAGTACCGTCTTAGATTACAGGCGTGCCAGGCCCTGGGCAGCTCATTGCCTTCTAGGTCGGATATTTTGTAGTAGCCTGTCCCTAAGACTTCTGTTACCTTGTAGGGCCCTTTCCAATTTGCGGCTAGCTTTCCTTCTCCCGACTTTTGTGTTCCGATGTCATTTCGGATTAGAATCAGGTCGTGAATGGAGAAACTTCGCTTTATTACCTTTTGATTGTATCTGAGGGCCGTTCGCCGTTTTAAGGCTTCTTCTCGGATTCGGGCTCTTTCTCGGACCTCGGGGAGGAGGTCGAGTTCTTCCCTTTGTGCCTGTGGGTTGCCTCCTTCGTTGTAGAAGATGACTCTGGGCGACCCTTCATCTATTTCGATAGGAATCATTGCCTCCATCCCGTAAGCTAGTCGGAATGGGGATTCTCCCGTTGTGGAGTGCGGGGTTGTCCGATATGCCCATAGTACCTGAGGGAGTTCTTCGGCCCATGCCCCTTTGGCCTCTTGGAGTCTTCGTTTTAATCCGGCCAAGATGACTTTATTTGCAGCCTCTGCTTGTCCATTGGCTTGTGGGTGCTCGACCGATGTGAATTGCTGTTTGATTTTTAGTTCGGCCACCAAGTTCTGAAAACTTGTGTCCGTGAACTGTGTTCCATTGTCTGTTGTGATGGAGTAGGGGACTCCGAACCTCGTGACAATGTTTTTGTATAGGAATCTACGGCTTTTCTGAGCCGTAATAGTGGCTAAGGGTTCAGCTTCGATCCACTTTGTGAAGTAGTCGACCCCTACTATGAGGTATTTGACTTGCCCCGGTCCTTGTGGAAATGGGCCGAGTAGGTCGAGTCCCCATTTTGCGAAGGGCCATGGCGCAGTGATGCTGATAAGGTCTTCTGGTGGTGCCTTGTGGAAATTGGCGTGTTTTTGGCAGGGGGGCATATTTTCACGAATTCCGTTGCGTCTTTCTGCAAGGTCGGCCAGTAGAAGCCGGCTCGGACTACCCTTTTAGATAATGCCCGAGCTCCGAGATGGTTCCCACACATGCCTCCGTGGACTTCTTCGAGGACGTTCTTTGTTTCTGAGGTCGGGACGCACCGAAGGAGGGGATTTGTGAATCCTCTTCTGTATAATACGTCGTGAATTAGTGTATAATTCTGGGCGTCCTTTGTAAGCTTTTTAGCTTCTTTTCTTTCGGTGGGGAGAGTTCCCGACTTCAGGTAGTTGAGTATGGGGGTCATCCATCCTTGCTGTTGGTTGGATATATTTAGTATTTCTTCCTCTCTTAGCACGGAGGGAGATTGTAAGGTTTCTTGGAGGAGACTTCTGTTGTTGCCTCCGGGCTTGGTGCTAGCAAGCTTAGAGAGGGCGTCTGCCCGGGCATTTTGTTCCCGAGGTATGTGCTGGATTTGTATTTCTGAAAAGTGGCGTAATTGTGCCTGTGTTTGATCCAGGTATTTTTTCATAGTTGGGTCTTTGGCCTGGTAGCTTCCATTTACTTGAGATGTGACGACCTGGGAGTCGCTGAAGATCGTGATTCTCTGGGCTCCGACCTCTTCGGCTAGCTTTAGACCTGCTAGTAGGGCCTCGTATTCGGCTTGGTTGTTCGAGGCTTGGAACTCGAATTTTAGGGATAGTTCTATCCGTGTTCCTTGGTCGCTTTCGAGTATAACCCCGGCTCCGCTTCCTGTTTTGTTTGAGGACCCGTCGACATACAGATTCCATGAGAGTGGGGTTCCAGGGGTCTCAGTGTATTCTGCGATGAAGTCGGCTAGATACTGGGATTTTATGGCAGTCCGAGCTTCATAGTGAAGGTCGAACTCGGACAGTTCCACCGCCCATTGTAGGATTCGTGCTGCCATGTCTGCTTTTTGCAGGATGTGTCTCATGGGTTGGTTTGTCCGGACTTTGATGGTGTGGGCTTGAAAGTAGGGACGGAGCCTCCGGGCTGTGAATATTAGGGCGTAGGCGAATTTTTCTATTTTCTGATAGTTTAATTCGGCCCCTTGCAGTGCCTTGCTCACAAAGTATACGGGGTGTTGTCCTTGGTCATTTTCCCGTATTAATGCTGAAGCGACTGCCCGATGTCCGACCGAGAGGTATAATACGAGCTCTTCCCCTTTTAAAGGTCGGGTTAGGATTGGTGGCTGCCCGAGGAATTCCTTGAATTCTTGAAAGGCTTTTTCGCACTCCAGGGTCCATGAGAAGGGTTTCCCTTTCTTTAGGAGTGAGTAGAGAGGTATTGATTTTATCGCTGATCCTGCCAAAAATCTTGATAGGGCGGCCAGCCTTCCATTCAGCTGTTGTACTTCTTTGACACAGGTCGGGCTTTTCATATTGAGTATCGCTTGGCATTTGTCCGGGTTTGCTTCGATGCCCCTTTGAGTCAACATGAAGCCTAAGAATTTTCCGGCTTCTGCGGCGAAGGTGCACTTTGTCGGGTTGAGTCTCATGTTGTGTTTTCTGAGGGTGCCGAAGACACTGGTGAGGTCGGTCAGCAAGTTTCCGTCTTCTTGTGTTTTTACCAGCATGTCGTCGATGTACACCTCTAGTTGTAGTCCGATGTGCTCTGAGAACACTTTGTTCATTAGCCTCTGGTAGGTTGCCCCTGCGTTCTTCAGCCCGAAGGGCATTACTACGTAGCAGTAGTTTGCCCTTGGGGTTATGAACGAGGTCTTTTCTTGGTCGGGTCCGTACATCGGGATTTGATTGTATCCCGAGTATGCGTCCATGAAGGAGAGATATCTATAGCCTGAGGCTGCGTCTACTAAGGTGTCGATGTTTGGTAGTGGATATGGGTCCTTAGGGCAGGCTTTGTTGAGATCCGTGTAATCGATGCACATCCTCCATTTTCCGTTGGGCTTTTTTACCAGGACCACGTTTGCGAGCCATAGGGGGTATTTTACTTCTCGAATGAACCCTGCATCTAGTAATGCTTGTACTTGTTCTTCTATTGCTTGCACGCGCTCAGGCCCGAGTTTCCGGTGTCTTTGTTGGACAGGTTTGGACCCCGGGTATACTGATAGCTTATGGCACATCAGGTCGGGGCTTATGCCTGGCATGTCGGAGGCTTTCCAGGCGAAGAGGTCGGAATTCTCCCTTAAGAGGGTTACGAGTTCCTCTTTTAGGCCTGCTTCGAGGTTTGCCCCTATATTTGTTACTTTTTCAGATGTGTTCCCGATCTGGATTCTTTCGGTTTCTCCCTCTGGTTGTGGCCGAAGGTCTTCTCGGGCTTGAACTCGCCCGAGTTCTATTGTGTTGACCTCTTTCCCTTTTAGGCTCAGGCTTTCGTTGTAGCATCGCCGTGCTAGTTTTTGGTCGCCTTTTAGGGTAGCGGTTCCCTTTGTGGTAGGGAACTTCATACAGAGGTGTGGGGTTGAGACTATAGCTGCTAGTCTGTTTAGGGTTGGTCGCCCAATAAGGGCATTGTATGCTGAAGTGACGTCGACTATAATGTAGTCGATGCTTAATGTTCTAGACTGTTCGCCTCTTCCAAAGGTAGTATGTAGCGAGATGTATCCTAAGGGATGGATCGGGGTGTCCCCTAGTCCAAATAAGTCGGTGGGATAGGCCTTTAGCTCTTTTTCTTCAAGTCCGAGTTTGTCAAAGGCTGTTTTGAACAGGATATCTGCTGAGCTTCCCTGGTCAACCAGGGTTCGATGTAGGTTGGCGTTTGCTAGGATGATGGTGATTACCATTGGATCGTCGTGCCCGGGTATTACCCCTTGAGCATCTTCTCGGGTAAACGAGATAGTAGGTAATTCGGGCAGGGGGCTGTCTTCTCGGACATGATAGACGTCTTTGAGGTGTCTTTTTCGCGAGGATCTGGATGTTCCTCTGCCTGCAAAACCTCCATTTATCATGTGAACGTGCCTTTCAGGGGTTCGCGGGGTTTGCTCAGCCCGATCTTCATTATCTCCCCTCCTTCTCTTTTTGGTCTCTTCTCCCTTCTCTGCTATGTATCTGTCGAGTTTTCCTTCTCTGGCTAGCTTTTCTATAACATTTTTTAGGTCGTGACAGTCGTTAGTAGAATGACCGTAGAGCTTGTGGTATTCACAGTATTCGGACCGATCTCTCCCTGCTCTCTTGTGTTTTAGAGGTCGGGGCGGTGGGATTTTTTCGGTGTGGCATACTTCTCTGTAGACGTCTACCAGGGAAACTCGGAGGGGAGTGTAGCTATGATACTTTCGTGGCTTGTCCGAGTTGGATTCTTCTTTCTTCTTCTGTTCCCGATCTCGATCTCGAAACGGGTAGGTTGATTCCTTCCTAGAAGAGTCTCTTAGCTAGGAGGTTTCCTCCATGTTGATATATTTTTCTGCCCGTTCCTGCACCTCGTATAGGGAGGTCGGGTATCGTTTGGATAGGGATTGGCTAAACGGTCCCTCTTTTAGGCCGTTTGCTAGTCCCATGATGGCTGCTTCAGTGGGCAAGTGTTGTATGTCCAGGCAGGCTTTGTTGAATCGCTCCATGTACTCTCGGAGAGTTTCTTGGTTACCTTGTTTGACTCCGAGTAGACTGGGGGCATGTTTTGCCTTGTCCTTTTGAATGGAGAATCTTGTTAGGAATTTTTTGGTTAGGTCTTCGAAGCTGGTGATTGATCTAGGTGGCAGGTTGTCGAACCACTTCATGGCTGATTTGGTGAGAGTGGTGGGGAAGGCTTTGCACCGAATCGCGTCGGAGGCGTCGACTAGGTACATTCTGCTTCTGAAGTTGCTGAGGTGGTGACTTGGGTCGGTGGTGCCGTCGTAGAGATCCATATCGGGTGGTTTAAAGTTTCGCGGTACCTTCTCCTTCATGATCTCTTGCGTGAAGGGATCATGGTTGCCTTCGGGGGTGGGCCGCGGTCTGACCGATCTTTCAGGTTGGCCTCTATTTTCCGCAGTTTTTCTTCTAATTCTCTGCGCTTGCGAGCTTCCCTTCTCAGATCTTGTTCAGTTTCTTTTTGCTTCTTTATGTCCTCTTCGAGTTGTTTTAGTCGGTTTTGTTGTGCCCGGACTGCTTCTAGAATTTCCGAGCTCTTTTCTTTTTCGGGATTTCGTGGATCTTTGTTTGGGAGTGACGTCTTTGGGCGATTCTGTTTGTTTCCTCCTGGAGTGCGTGGTGATAGAGGGATGTCCGGTCGTTCTCCGGTGTCAACTTCCTCCTCTTGTTCTGATGCCGCGCGGTCATTGTTGGAGGGGTCGTCCGCCATGGTAGAGGGATGACTTCCAGGTCCCCGGCAACGGCGCCAATGTTCCGGGGGTTACCTGAAACGAGTAGCTCGGACGTCTTGGTGAGGCCCGAGGTGGGGGTCAGGGACCCGAGCTTGATATGTGGAGTGGTTGGTCGTTGTACCTGCAATGACACTCCGATGCTTAAGTTAGCATGGGTCCAAGCAGATATTGAGTAGAATTAGAGTATGAGTTATACCTGGGTGCTCCAGTGTATTTATAGTAGTTGGTCGTGATCCTCCCTGGATAAGATATTCTTATCTTATCTTATCTTTTGGAAGCTTTATCCCTATCTTTGTGGAACCGCCTTTCTTTAGGCCTTTTCGGCCTTTAGGTTTTGGGCTTCGTTCCTTCTGATGGGCCTTCTTAGCTTATTTGTCCGAGGTCCGACCTCAGGCGTGGGCCTTGGGACGAGGTCGGACCTTTCTATGAACTTCCGAGTTGGGGGAGCTCGGTCAGGGTATGAACAATACCTAAAGTCCTAGTCTTTCCTTTGGAAAGGCTAGAGTTATTGGAACTCAACTTAATTAGCAACTCCCAATTTCAACCACTGCTTTATTTGACAGCTCAAGCGTCACCAATTACTCAACCAAAACCAAAAGGGAAAAATCCAAATTATTTATATTATAAATAAAAGAAACAAATCATAGATCTGAAAATACCTCAAATTATATTAAATATAAAATCAATCCAAATATAAAGAGTTCATAAACTAAATTGAGAAAATAAAAGGAATATTGAACCTGTGATTGAAGAAGATGAATTCCTAATCCTAATCCTAATCCTAAGAGAGAGGAGAGAACCTCTCTCTCTAAAAACTATATCTAATCTTAAAATTATGAATTATGAGAGCCTGATTATGAATGAATGGATTCCCCCACTTTATAGCCTCTAATCTGTGTTTTCTGGGCCGCAAACTGGGTCGAAAACAGCCCAGAAATTGCTGGAGAAGAAATCTGCCACGCTGATTTTTGTCACTGCGACGCGTCCGCGTGGAGCACGCGTTCGCATCGCCTAGCGTCAGAGCAACTATGGCATATTATATATCAAATCGAAGCCCCGGACGTTAGCTTTCCAACGCGACTGGAACCGCATCGTTAGGACCTCTGTAGCTAACGTTATAGCCGTTTGAGTGCGAGAGGGTCAGGCTGACAGCTTTGCAGTTCCTTCAACTTCTTGTATTCCTTCCACTTTTGCATGCTTCCTTTCCATCCTCTGAGCCATTCCTGCCCTGTAATCTCTGAAAATACTTAACACACATATCAAGACATCGAATGGTAATAAGAGAGGATTAATATTAGCAAATATAAGGCCAAAGAAGCATGTTTTCAATCATATCACAAAACCAGGAAGGAAAATGTAAAACACGCAAATTGTATGAATAAGTGGGTACAGAATAGATAAAAACCACTCAATTGAGCATAAGATAAACCATAAAATAGTGGTTTATCAACCTCCCCACACTTAAACATTAGCATGTCCTCATGCTAAGCTCAAGAGAAGCTATAAAGGAATGAAGAGGAGCGGTAGAATGCATAAAATGCAACCTATGAATGCAACTAAATGCAGAATGCTTTTTCCCTACTTGGCTAAAAATAAATAAATCTTTCAAGAATAAGTATGAACTGGATTTCACTAATTCAAATCACAGAATAGAGTACAAGTAAACTTGCAAAAGAAAATAGCTCATGAAAGCCGGGAACAAGGAATTGAGCATCGAACCCTCACTGGAAGTGCATACACTCTAATCGCTCAGGTGTTTAAGGTTCGATTCTCTCAGTTCCCTACTAACCTTGCTTTCTAAGGCTTGCTCTTCATCTAACAATTAACGTAAATTTGATGTACAGATACACATATCAAGAGGTCTTTTAAGGGTTGTAATGAGGTTAGGGTCAAGGTAGGATTGTATTTGGCCAAGTGGACTAAAATCTGAATCCTCAATTAACTTAAACTTTCCACCTAACTTTAGACAATCCATGTAACCATAATTCCACATTTAACTATCCATTAACCATGTTTTTCACATATTCATGCATTCTAATTTCAAGTACAGTACATATGCATTGCTTTCACTACTTACTTTGGGGCATTTTGTCCCCTTTTTATTATTTGTTTTTTTTCTTTTTTTCTTTTTCTTTTTCTTTTTCTTTTTCTCTTTTTTTTTTATTTATTTATTTTTCTCTATGCATATGATTAAATTATTGAATGCATGAACATGTCCTAAACATTATTTTCACATTTTCAGAAAATTCTAACATACTCAATTCTCAAACCAAATATTTCCAAATTCAACTTTCTCCATACTTAAATTATGAGCACTCTCACTAGTCTAAGCTAACCAAGGATTCAAATTAAGGACATTATTGTTTTCCGCTTAGAGTTAAATGATGTGCTAAAGTAAAGAACAAAGGGGTATAATAGGCTCAACATTGGTTTGCAAAGGATAATGAAAGGGTAAGCCCATATGGGTATGTAAGCTCAGTGAAACAAAGGCCTCAATCATGTAAGTGTATGCATGCATCAAACAATGGAAATATAGAATTAAGCAAGACAAAGATCACAATTTTAGAGAGAAAAATACACACCAAAAATAAAATATTGGTTGGTAAAATGCAACCAATTCAAATAGGCTCAAAAATCTCACAGGTTTTGTGTGTTCGAGCTCTAAACCATGTTCCAGTATAATATTTCTTCAAACAAGTGTAACATTAAATTTTATTCAAATTAGTGAAATGCTCTAAAAGGTTTCTTGAAAAAGAAAATATTACTTTAACCAAGTGGTAAAATATGCAAAAATCAAACAAATATGCAATCAATCATGCAAATGCAACAATGAACAAGGAAAATAAACCATTGGTGTTGAGATAGAAGAGTAACTAACCCAAGCAAAAAATTGGTGCGGGCAGAAATTGGCGAGTTAAGAATTTATTAATAGGAATACGTTGCAAGTACAGTCCTTAACCAGCCGAAAATCCGCTTATCAATTTAAAAAGGGGTTGTCACAATATTGAAAATTAAAATACTGGGAGTATGAATCCCAGGTCGTCTCCCAACGAGTTGCAGAAAAGTGTGCTATTTTATTAATCAGATGTTTTCAAAAGGGTTTGAGTTGAGTAAACAGGAAATTAAATTGGAGAATTTGAATAATGTAAATAAAAGCCTTGACTGGGAGTTGATTAGTTGGAAGCCCCATTATTGTTGGATTACTCTCTAGATTAATTGATAATTAAAGGTTATCCTGTTTAGTTATCTCTTACTAGGTAAGGAAAAGTCAAACAAGTTGGAATGCTACGTCCGTTCACAAGTTGCAACCCACTTAATTAAAAGGGATTGGTGTTAGTGATTAGAGGGCAATCCAACAATAAACCCAATTACAATCTTTCTTTTAAGCCTTCCAACTCAAGGGTTCCTTTCAATCAACTCCCCATCAAGTTAGGGAACTACTCGCTCATTGTGAATGTAACATTCATAACATATGAAAAGGAATTAAAGAAAGACATTATAAATAAAAATCAAAATAATCAATTAAAAATAAAAGTAATTCTTGTATTAAATAATTCTAAAAATATTTCAATGGTAAAATTAAACAAAGCAAAGGACATGGAAGAGTAAAGCCAAGTAAAGAAAATGAACTAGAATGGCGAAGTCTTGATGAGGTAATAACTCTTCTTAGTATCCCAATGCAAAAAGTGGTAGAAAAATAAAATCCTAAGAACTATGAATGTGTAGAGAGAAAGACCTAAAGGAGGAGTAAAAACTAGATCTAAAAACTAAAACTGTGTAGAATGAATGTTGTCCCTGGTTTCTGCATATTCTTTGGCTCTAGTCTGCTGTTCTGGGCCGAAAACTGGGTCAAAATAGGGTCCAAAATCGCCCCCAGCGAATTCTGCAGATTATGCAGATCGCGCACGTCACGCGATCGCGTCATCCATGCGGACGCGTCATTCGCGTTTTTTCCTGCCACGCGTTCGCGTCGTCCATGCTTCCGCGTCCCTTATGCTTTTTCAATCCGCGCGATCGCGTGAGCCATGCGGCCGCATCATTGTGATTTCTCCTTTTTCGCGCGAACGCGTGAGCCATGTGGCCGCGTCACTTCTCGCTGGTTATCTCCTCAATTTCTCGTGTTCCTTCCATTTTTGCTAGCTTCCTTTCCAATCTCCAACTCATTCATGCCCTATAAAGCCTGAAACACTTAACACATAGATTACGGCATCGAATGGAATAAAGGAGAATTAAAATGCATAATTAAAAGTCTCTAGGAAGCAGTTTTCAATCATGTAATAATTTCAGGAAGGAAATATAAATGCATGCTAAATTAATGAATAAGTGGGAAAGGATCATGATAAAACCACACAATTAAACACAATATAAACCATAAAATAGTGGTTTATCAACCTCCCCACACTTAAACATTAGCATGTCCTCATGCTTAATTGAAGGAGATAGGATAAATAAGTATGAACATGTAGAAACTCATGCAATGCAATGCAACCTATATATATGAATGCAACTATATGATTCTTGCCAACTTGATCAAAAGTAAATAAGCTTTTCAAAACAATTACAAATCAAATTCCACTAATTCTATCATTATACAGTAAGACAGCTAAAAGTGCAAGAAGATAGCTCATGAAAGCACGGAACATGGAAATTCAAGCATTGAACCCTCACTGATGATGTATGTACGCTCTAATCTCTCTAGTGTATAGGGTAATCACTCTATCCTTCTCTAATCATGCTCTCTAACTTTTGTTCTTCTCCTAACCAATCAACAATAGTTAATATACCAATGCAAACATAATGAGGTCTTTTCAAGGTTGTAATGGGACCAAGGTAAGGGTAGGGATACATATATGGTTAAATGAGCTTATAAATTGAATCTTTAATTAACCCAAGCTTTAACCCAACCTATATATTTTATATAATCTTAGAATTCATACCTAGCTACCCAGAATTCCCTTTTACATTCCATACTCATGTATCAATTTTTTTTATCATATGTGCATTGATCTTTGAATTCTTAATTCAGCATTGGGGTAATTTTGTCCCCTTATTTATTTATTGATTTTTTTTAAAATAGACATAAAAATAAACATAGCTTATCAATGCACATAGATTTTTAATTCTTATAGTTTCACATGAGTAGGTATCCAAATTCCCATTGTATTATCATGAT
The DNA here is from genome assembly GCF_003086295.3 of Arachis hypogaea. Classification (NCBI taxonomy): domain Eukaryota; kingdom Viridiplantae; phylum Streptophyta; class Magnoliopsida; order Fabales; family Fabaceae; genus Arachis; species Arachis hypogaea. Next base: position 30,188,582 of record NC_092044.1, on the reverse strand, counting down.
ACATTCCTTTAATAACTTTTGTTTCCACAATTTTCCATACTTAACTAGCATACACAATTCTATCTTAAGCTAACCAAAGATTCAATTTGGGATATACAATTGTTTTTTCGCTTAAGGCTAGTAATGTGGTAAAATATAAAACAAATGGGATTTAAAGGCTCAAAGTGGTTAACAAAGATAATTGAAAAGGGTAGGCTTAATTTGGATAAGTGAGTTTAAACAAATAATGGCCTCAATCATATACAAGCATACAAACATAATAAATATTGGACATATAGGATGAAAAAAAATATAGATTATAATTATAGAGAAGTAAACACACAAGAATAAAATAATTATGGTTAAATAATGTAACCATGCATAAAGGCTCAAATCTTCACAGGTTGTGTGTTCTTTAGCTCAAAAATCATGTTCCAAATACAACTTCAAGCAGATTTATCATAAAAAAATTTTTTTAATTAAAATTAGTGAAATTTTGTTCCAAAGATAGAGTCTTAGAAGAAACTTATTGTCTTTTCAATCAAGTAGAACATGCATGCAACTAACCTATTACTATGCAATTTATCCTATTCTATAAAAGAAAGAAAATCTAGCTAAAATATCCTAATTTGTTGGTGTTTAGGGAAGAAGAATTACCTCCGGAAGTCAGGTATTGACCGACCTCCCCACACTTAAGGATTTGCACCGTCCTCGGTGCCATATGTCAGGAACAATGGTAGGCTGGTGGTAGTGTCTCCACAGTCGGGGCCGTCCTGGCTCCCTGTGCTGGTAAAAGAAGTAGATTCCGGGGTGTCTGAGTCTCTGTAATCTCCTTTAAGTAGCTCCCTGAGGTGTTTGAATCGACGGTTGTTACGGCGCTCTCTTAACTTCACTTTCTGTTCTTGCCGATCCAACCTTTCGATTATCTGCTGGAGCAGTTCGTCTGTTGTAGGTGCTTGTGGTGTTGAAGAAGGAATATCTTCAACCAGTACAGTAGGAAGGCTTTTAGTGGCTGCTGGAAGTCTGAGGTATTTCCCGTTAGGGACATACTGATCATCCCGTGGAAGCATGGCTTTGGTGTCCCCAGCTCTGTAGGAGACTCCGGCTGCTGAGACAAGATCTGAGACCAAGGTGGGAAAAGGTAAGTTGCCCGCAATTTGTACATGTCCCATGGCATCCCAGATATGTCTCGGTAGATTCAGAGGTTGGTCTGTAAGGATGCACCATAGTAGAACGGCCATGTCCGCCGTGAAGGAAGACCCGTGAGTGCTCGGAAAGACGTAATGGGACATGATCTGTGCCCATACGCGAGCCTCCAAGGTAAGTGCTGAAGCCGATATTCCCTTAGGGCGAGTACGATGGTATCCGTAGATCCAACGGCTGCCAGGTAATGCGATAACTCTGAGAACGGCGTCCCAGTTAAATTGGTACTTCTGGCGCTTGAGTGCGGTTTCTTGAAAGGCGTCTATTCCTTCTGGGAGAGGGGGAAGACCTAGAGCTTGTTGAATGGCCTCTTTTGTAATGGGGACTTGCTTCTGACGGACATAGACAGACTGCAGGGTTGGCAGGTAGAAGTTAGAGTAGAACTCGACTACCCAAGAAAGATTGACCTGCCTTGGATGTCTCTGTAGGAAACCCCATTGTCTTCGTTCAATTCGCGGCTCAACAAAGGTAGCAATATTAGGCGGGAGGATAAGAAGATATTCGTTGTTATAGCTCCTTTCTGCCAGGATAGGGAACATCTGCTCACAGTAGCGATTGGCACGCAGTGTCCTTTGCTGGAAAGGCTTTCTCCTTTTCATCAACCTTTATGATCCTCTTAACTCTTTTTGTTGAGGGCTTGACTGCAGTTGAAGAAGGTTCTGTCACTAATGCTCTCTTCGTTCCTTTCCTTGTGGTGGGTTTAGGGGTAGCTTTCTCTTTGCCTTTCTTGGTGGCCATTCTGAAAAGGGAAGAGAAAGTAAGTTAAATCCAAAGAGATAAAGCAAGGAAAGGGATTGAGTGAGTGATAATCAGTGCACGGTAAAGATGAATGAAATAAACACATGGTCATGACAACATGTGAAAATATCACTAAAGGGAATAGAACAAGTGCATGATAGGGTAAGTAGCTGCAAGATGATTATTGGCATGCCGGCAAGGGCATGAGTAGCATAGATCAAGCATCACTTCGTAACAAACTATCGCCTTTGTATTGACAATTAAATTCAATTAATAAAATAGTAAAGAGAATTTGTGAAAAGCAAGCATTGAAAAATAGAATAGAATAATGTAGAAAAGTGCATAATGTCATACGGGCTTTTTCACAAACACATAGCATGCATGGTAAATAAGGTATAGAAAGTATTAAAGTAAACATGCAAGCAACCCTTTAAAGAAAATAATATATAATTGCCAAACGATTTGCAACAATCCACAAGCATATAATGAGGAATAATGACTCAAATAAATTTCTAACACCATGTAAAAAGGAAAGAAGAAGAAAGAAAATATGGATAATGAAAAGAAAAGAAAAGAAAAGAAAAGAACATATAAAATAAGAAGAATGATAGAAAAGGAAGGAGGGAAGAAGAAAATAAAACCTTGTTAATGGAGGTGAGAGAGGAAGAGTGAAAGGTGAGATAGGAGGAAGAAGGGAGAAGGAAGAAATAAGGAGGGAAAAGAAAAATTAGGATTTGGAGAAGAGAAAGATAAGATATTTTGGCAATTTAGGTTGAGCTGTGCGGCGTAAGCGACGTGGCCGCGTGGGGCACGCGGTCGCGTGATTGCGCTTTAATTCAGTTGACGCGGTCGCGTCAGTCACGCGGTCGCGTGACCCATGTTATGCTTCTGGCGCGAGTGCAGCCTCGCGCCTGCACAACTCTCTGTTCGAATTTATATATTTGCCAAATTTGGGGTGATGCGATCGCGTGGGGCATGCGATCACGTGAGTGGGCTTCAGAAAGGAATGACACGGACGCGTCGGCGACGCGGTTGCGCGATAGGGATTTTGCATCCAGCACCAATCCAGCACCATTCTCACACAATAATTCGTTGTGCACCCTTTTTACGTCGAAAATCAGGGCACGCGGTCGCGTGGGGCACGCGGTCGCGTGGGAGGCCATTATTCCCATGTGACGCAGACGTGTCAGCGACGCGGTCGCGTGGGATGATTTGTGCCACCGGCACGCCTCCAGCCACGCTCTAGCGTGACTCTCTGTTCATTTTTATTTTCTCCCCTCTCTTTTCGACGCGGACGCGTTGCTGATGTGGTCACGTCGCGTGGCATTTTTTTTAGAGAAATAAAAGTATGTAAATGTAGATGCACGGAAGTACTGATAAAGAGAAGAGTTATTGAATAGGAAAAAACTAAAAATAGAGAAAAGAACGATCATACCATGGTGGGTTGTCTCCCACCTAGCACTTTGCTTTAACGTCCGTAAGTTGGATGCTCCACTAGCTCAATCTTCTGCTATGTGGGGATCTTCCAAGAGGAAGATCTCAAGCTCTTTGTTTTTCTGCATCTTCTCACCATGGTACAGCTTCAGACGTTGTCCATTAACTTTGATAAGTTCAGAGCTTGAAGGATGGCTTAGGTGATAAACTCCGTATGGTTCGGCCTTTTCTACTCTGTATGGACCTTCCCATCTTGATCTCAACTTGCCTGGCATGAGCCTCAATCGAGATTTGTAAAGGAGGACTAAATCCCCAGGTTGGAACTCTTTTCTCTTGATGTGCTGATCATGTACAGCCTTCATCTTCTCCTTGTATATTCTTAAGTTCTCATAAGCTTCTAGGCGAAGGCTCTCCAGTTCTTGCAGTTGTAACTTCCTTTCAGCTCCGGCTTTCTCAATTCCCATGTTGCACTCCTTGACTGCCCAAAAGGCTCTGTGCTCTACTTCAACTGGGAGATGACAAGCTTTTCCATAAACTAAGCGGAAAGGACTCATCCCAATGGGTGTTTTATATGCTGTCCTATATGCCCATAGTGCATCTTGTAGCCTGGTGCTCCAGTCTTTTTTATGAGGTTTGACTATCTTCTGCAAGATACGCTTTATCTCTCTGTTTGACACCTCGGCTTGCCCATTGGTCTGTGGATGGTATGCTGTTGCAACCTTGTGAATTATCCCATGCTTCTTCATTAATCCTGTTAGTCTCCTGTTACAAAAATGGGTGCCTTGATCGCTCACGATTGCTCGTGGTGATCTAAAGCGGCAAATAATATGGTTTCTCAGAAAGGAAACAACAGTGTTAGCATCATCAGTGCGGGTAGGAATTGCTTCCACCCATTTGGAAACGTAATCCATAGCTAACAATATATAAAAATAACCATTAGAATTTGGAAATGGACCAATGAAGTCAATGCCCCAAACATAAAAAAATTTCACAGAAAAGCATAATTTGTTGAGGCATCTCATCCCTCCTGGATATATTACCAAATTTTTGGCATGGGAGACAAGATTTACAAAACTCAGCAGCGTCTCTAAAAAGAGTAGGCCACCAGAATCCACAGTCTAAGATCTTTCTAGCTGTTCTTTGAGGGCCAAAATGTCCTTCACTCTCATATGAGTGACAGGCCTCTAAAATAGACTGGAATTCTGATTGAGGTACACAACGTCTAATTACCTGATCAGCGCCACATCTCCATAAAGATGGGTCATCCCATATATAATATTTAGACTCGCTTTTCAGCTTGTCTCTTTGATGCTTAGAAAAGTGTGTAGGAAATGTGCGGCTAACTAGATAATTAGCTACAGGTGCGTACCAAGGGACTACCTCAGATACTGCTTGCAGGTTATCAAATGGAAAATTATCATCTATAGGAGTAGAATCATCCTTAATGTGCTCAAGGCGACTCAAGTGGTCTGCCACTAGATTCTGGTTACCACTCATATCCTTTATTTCTAAATCAAATTCTTGTAATAGCAGTATCCAATGTATGAGCCTTGGTTTGGACTCTTTTTTAGCTAATAGATACTTTAAAGCTGCATGGTCCGAATACACTACTACTCTAGTGCCAAGTAAATAAGCTCAGAATTTATCCAGAGCAAAAACAATAGCAAGAAGCTCTTTCTCAGTAGTAGTATAATTGGACTGGGCAATGTCTAAAGTCTTAGACGCATAAGCAATAACAAAAAGATCCTTACCTTCACGCTGAGCCAGCGCTGCTCCTACTGCATGGTTGGAAGCATCGCACATGATTTCAAACGGCTGGCTCCAGTCTGGTCCTCTCACAATTGGAGCTTGAGTCAGGTCGGTCTTCAGCTTATCAAATGCTTGTTTGCAATCCTCACTAAACTCGAACTCAATATCCTTCTGCAGTAATCTGGATAAGGGAAGTGCTACCTTACTAAAGTCCTTAATGAATCTTCGGTAAAAACCTGCATGGCCAAGGAACGAACAGACTTCCCTCACAGAAGAGGGGTAAGGCAAACTAGAAATAACATCCACCTTTGCTGGATCTACAGAAATGCCAGTATTAGACACAACATGTCCCAGTACGATTCCTTGTTTAACCATAAAATGACATTTTTCAAAATTTAATACAAGGTTTGTATTGACACATCTATCTAATACTCTAGATAATCCATCTAAGCAAAGGCTAAAAGAATCACCATAAACACTAAAATCGTCCATAAAAACCTCCATACAGTCCTCAATAAGATCAGAGAAAAGACTCATTATGCACCTCTGGAAAGTAGCTGGTGCATTGCACAAGCCAAAGGGCATTCTCTTATAAGCATAAGTCCCAAAAGGACATGTAAAAGTGGTCTTTTCCTGATCCTCAGGAGCTATATGAATCTGGAAATAGCCTGTGTAACCATCTAAAAAGCAATAATGTGATTTACCTGACAGGCGATCCAGCATTTGATCAATGAATGGAAGAGGGTAGTGATCCTTACGAGTAGCTTGGTTGAGACACCTGTAATCAATGCAGACCCTCCAGGCGTTCTGTACTTTGGTTGCTATGAGCTCTCCATGCTCATTCTTCACTGTAGTGACTCCAGACTTCTTGGACACCACTTGCACTGGGCTCACCCATTCACTGTCTGAGATGGAGTAGATAATACCTGCCTCTAATAGTCTGGTCACTTCCTTCTTGACAACCTCTAAAATAGTGGAGTTCAATCTTCTTTGGGGTTGACGAACAGGTCTTGCTTCTTCCTCTAAAAATATCCTGTGCTCACAAACTTGAGGGTTGATGCCTACTATGTCTGCTAAACTCCACCCAATTGCTTTCTTGTGCTTCCTCAGCACACTAAGTAACTGCTCTTCCTGCTGAGAAGTGAGGTCCTGTGCAATGATAAATAAAAACTTCTGCTTGTCTTCAAGGTAAGCATATTTGAGGTGTAGAGGAAGGGGTTTTAGTTCTAGCTTTTGCTCATGGTCTAGCTCTAGATTATCCAGAACTGGTGGCAGTGGAAGAGTGCCTGCATTGTCCTCAGAATTCCCCACACTTGGACCTTGTCCTATGTACTTATCTTTAAACTCTTCCTGGTGAAATTCAGCTACGGTTTCATCTATGATGTCACATTGGAAGATAGAACGATCTTCTGGAGGGTGTTTCATAACTCCATTCAGATTGAAACTTACTACTCGGACGTCTATTTCAAAAGAGTATGTGCCTGTAATAGCATCTAATTTGAACTTCGAGGTCTTCAAGAGAGGTCTTCCGAGTAGGATTGATGATGGCTTTTCTGAGTCATTTTGGGTCATCTCCAGGATGTAAAAATCAATAGGGAAAGTGAGACCTTTGATTCCCAGTAATACATCTTCAGCAACTCCAGCCACTGTAATAATACTTTTATCTGCTAACACAAAACGAGCTGTAGACCTTTTTAAGGGAGGGAGCCTCAAAACATCATATACAGATAAAGGCATTATACTAACACATGCTCCTAAATAACACATGCAGTCAGAAAATATCACACCTCCAATTGTACAGTTAACCATGCATGGGCCTGGATCACTACATTTTTCAGGTATATTTCCCATTAAAGCAGATACAGAACTTCCTAAAGGGATAGTTTCTAATTCATTAATTTTGTCTTTATGTATGCACAAATCTTTTAGAAACTTTGCATATTTAGGTACCTGTTGAATGACATCAAAAAGGGGAACAATTACCTCAACCTTTTTGAATATTTCTACCATTTTAGGATCAGGTTCCAACTGCTTCCTGGGCTTCCTTGCAAGTTGTGAAAATGGAATAGGAACGGCATCCTCTATAGTGTCTGTGCCCTTTGGTGCTTCTTTCTGTGATTTGGCGTCTTCATCTTCAGCCATGTCCTGTATGCTCTTTTCTTCTTCAACATCTTCTATTTCCACTACCTTTTCAGCTGAGGTGTGTTCAGGTGGATTTAGCTCTTCCTGATTCCTCTCTTGCAGTGTGGTTCCAGACCTCAGGGTGACGGCATTAATACGACCCTTTGGGTTGGGTAATGGTTGAGAGGGGAGTCCACCAGAGCTTGAGGACTGGTTGTTGGAGTTGTTCATTGATCCAATCTGTGAGACAAGGGCTTGTAAAGTAGAATTTAAACCATTCAGAGTAGAAGTAAGGTTGTTTTCCATGGCCTATTGTCTCCGATCAATAGATTGTAGTAACTCATCATTAAGAGATGAAGAGGGGTAAGCGATCTGAGAGGTTTGTTGAGATGCTTGAGGCTGTCTTAAATGAGGTGCTCTGTAGGACTGATTCTGATTCTACTGCCTGAAGTTGTTATTGTTATTCCACCTCTGATTTCCATTGTTATCTCTGCCTCCTCTGTTATAATTGTCCCTCCAACCCTGGTTAGAATTGTCTCTCCAGCCTTGGTTAGAGTTATCGTGTCATCCTTGGTTATAGTTGCCACCTTGATTGTACCCTTGATTGGGGCAGTCATGAAAGTTATGAGTGGCTGCTACAGTGTTGTCTTCTGGTTGGAGTTGCGGACACTCATCGGTATAGTGACTGTAATCTGCACAGATTCCGCATACTCTTTGTGGAACCAACTGCTGGCTGTGCTGTGGTGGAGAAGGCTGAACTTGCTGAGGCTGTTGTTGATTCAGTTGCATCTGCTTCAACAAGTTGGTCATTTCACATAAGCTCTGAGCTATAGCAGTAGTCTCTTTACTAGTGGATACCTCTGCAAGAGCTCTTGACCGACTTTGTCTCTACTTATGATTCCTATTAGAGTCAGCTAAGTCGCTGATCAATTGCCATCTTCTTCCGTAGTCTTGTACTTTTTCATAGAACCATTGCTAGCACCTTCCAGTGTGATCATATCTTGAGATTTCAAACCCTGTGTAAAGTAGCCGAGCAACACTATCTTGTCAATCATATGATGGGGGCATGCTTCCCGAAGATTATTGAAGCATTCCAAGTATTCATAGAGGGTCTCAGATTCATCCTGAACGATCATAGACATGTCCTTCCTCAGCTTATCGGCAACTTCAGCTGGAAAGAATTTATCCAGAAACTCTCTCCTAAGTGTATCCCAGTTGGAAACAGTTGCTCTGGGTTGAGTGTAGTACCACTCTCTTGCCTTTCCCTCCAGAGAAAACGGGAAGGCTTTCAACAGAATGGAGATTTCATCAGTGCCATCACGCTTAACAGTAGAACAAGCAGTCTGGAAATCCCTAAGATGCTTGATAGGCTCTTGAGCAGGTAAGCCATGAAACTTGGGCATCAAGTTGAGTAGTGAAGACTTTATTTCAAAATCTACAGCTACTGCTGGGTGGTGTACCTGGAATGGTTGGAGCGTAAAATCAGGGGCTCCTTCCTCCTGGAGAGTGACTCTTCTGGGCGCTGCCATGTCACCTGCACGTAAATGAACTGGATCAGTAGAGAGGGGGCTTGTTTCTCCTTAGGTGACGGTTCAGGTTCGTCCTCAAAGAGGAGTCGCCGACGCTGAGCTTACCTTATACGTGAAAGAGTTCTTTCAATCTCAGGGTCAAATACTGGCAAGCTTGGATCAGGAAGTGAACACGTCATTTAACGAAAGAAACGTACAGCTCATAGTGATAGAATGAAAAAAAATTGCAATAAAAAATAAATACCAATCAATAAATTAGCACACTGTTGCAACTCCCTGGCAACGACGCCAAAAATTGGTGCGGGCAGAAATTGGCGAGTTAAGAATTTATTAATAGGAATACGTTGCAAGTACAGTCCTTAACCAGCCGAAAATCCGCTTATCAATTTAAAAAGGGGTTGTCACAATATTGAAAATTAAAATACTGGGAGTATGAATCCCAGGTCGTCTCCCAACGAGTTGCAGAAAAGTGTGCTATTTTATTAATCAGAAGTTTTCAAAAGGGTTTGAGTTGAGTAAACAGGAAATTAAATTGGAGAATTTGAATAATGTAAATAAAAGCCTTGACTGGGAGTTGATTAGTTGGAAGCCCCATTATTATTGGATTACTCTCTAGATTAATTGATAATTAAAGGTTATCCTGTTTAGTTATCTCTTACTAGGTAAGGAAAAGTCAAACAAGTTGGAATGCTACGTCCGTTCACAAGTTGCAACTCACTTAATTAAAAGGGATTGGTATTAGTGATTAGAGGGCAATCCAACAATAAACCCAATTACAATCTGGTGCACGAAATCACAATCACACTTTTGCAATTCCGCATAACTAACCAGCAAGTGCACTGGGTCGTCCAAGTAATACCTTACGTGAGTAAGGGTCGATCCCACGGAGATTGTCGGCTTGAAGCAAGCTATGGTTATCTTGTAACTCTTAGTCAGGATATCAATAATTCTCAGATTTAATTGTAAAAAGAAAAAGAACATGAAATAAATACTTGTTTTGCAGTAATGGAGAATAGGTTGAGGTTTTGGAGATGCTCTATCTTCTGAATCTCTACTTTCCTACTGTCTTCTTCTTCATGCACGCAAGGCTCCTTTCATGGCAAGCTGTATGTTGGGTTTCACCGTTGTCAATGGCTACCTCCCGTCCTCTAAGTGAAAATGTTCAACGCGCTCCGTCACAGCACGGCTAACCATCTGTCGGTTCTCGATCATGTCGGAACAGAATCCAGTGATTCTTTTGTGTCTGTCACTACACCCAACACTCGCGAGTTTGAAGCTCGTCACAGTCATTCAATCTCTGAATCCTACTCGGAATACCATAGACAAGGTTTAGACTTTCCGGATTCTCAAGAATGACCGCCAATGGGTTCTAGCTTTTACCACGAAGATTCTGATTAAGGAATCCAAGAGATACACACTCAATCGAAGGTAGAACGGAGGTGGTTGTCAGGCACACGTTCATAGGTGAGAATGATGATGAGTGTCATGGATCATCACATTCATCAGGTTGAAGAACAAGTGGTATCTTAGAATAGAAGCAAGCGTGATTGAATGAAAAACAGTAGTAATTGCATTAATCCATTAAGACACAGCAGAGCTCCTCACCCCCAACCATGGGGTTTAGAGACCCATGCCGTAGAAGATACAATATGAAACGTGTAAAGTGTCATGAGATGAAGATACAATAGCAAAAAGTCCTATTTATAGTGAACTAGTGATCTAGGTTTTACAAGAATGAGTAAATGACGTAAAAATCCACTTCCGGGGTCCATTTGATGTGTGCTTGGGCTAAGCATTGAAGCTTTCATGTGTAGAGACTTTTCCTGGAGTTAAACGCCAGCTTTTGTGCCAGTTTGGGCGTTTAACTCCAACTTTTGTGCCAGTTCCGGCGTTAAACGTCGGGAATTCTGAAGCTAATTTGGAACGCCGGTTTGGACCATCAATTCTTGGGCAAAGTATGGACTATTATATATTGCTAGAAAGCCCAGAATGTCTACTTTACAACGGAATTGAGAGTACGCCAATTGAGCTTCTGTAACTCTAGAAAATCCACTTCGAGTACAGGGAGGTCAGAATCCAACAGCATCTGCAGTCCTTTTTCAGCCTCTGAATCAGATTTTTGCTCAGGTCCCTCAATTTCAGCCAAAAAATACTTGAAATCACAGAAAAATACACAAACTCATAGTAAAGTCCAGAAATGTGATTTTTAATTAAAAACTAATAAAAACATAATAATAACTAACTAAAACATATTAAAAATATACTAAAAACAATGCCAAAAAGCGTATAAATTATCCGCTCATCACAACACCAAACTTAAATTGTTGCTTGTCCTCAAGCAACTGAAAATCAAATAGGATAAAAAGAAGAGAATATACTATAAATTCCAAACTATCAATGAAACTTAGCTCCAATTAGATGAGCAGGACTAATACCTTTTTGCCTCTGAACAGTTTTGGCATCTCACTTTATCCTTTGAAGTTTAGAATGACTGGTATCCATAGGAACTCAGAATTCAGATAGTGTTATTGATTCTCCTAGTATAGTATGTTGATTCTTGAACATAGCTACTTTATGAGTCTTGGCCGTGGCCCAAAGCACTCTATTTTCCAGTATTACCACCGGATACATACATGCCACAGACACATAACTGGGTGAACCTTTTCAGATTGTGACTCAGCTTTGCTAGGGTCTCCAATTAGAGGTGTCCAGGGTTCTTAAGCACACTCTTTTTGCTTTGGATCATGACTTTAACCGCTCAGTCTCAAGTTTTCACTTGACACCTTCACGCCACAAGCATATGGTTAGGAACAGCTTGGTTTAGCCGCTTAGGCCAGGATTTTATTCCATGTGGGCCCTCCTATCCACTGATGCTCAAAGCCTTGGATCATTTTTTATTTTTACCCTTGCCTTTTGGTTTAAAGGACTATTGGCTTTTTCTGCTTTTTTTTTCCACTGCTTTTTCTTGCTTCAAGAATCAATTTGATGATTTTTCAGATCCTCAATAACATTTCTCCTTTTCCATTATTCTTTCAAGAGACAACAATTTTAACATTCTTAAAAACAACAAATTCAAAAGACATATGCACTGTTCAAGCACTCATTCAGAAAACAAAAAGTATTGTCACCACATCAAACTAATTCAACTAGTTTCAAAGATGAATTCGAAATCCTGTACTTCTTGTTCTTTTGTGATTAAAGCATTTTTCATTTAAGAGAGGTGATGGATTCATAGGACATTCATAGCTTTAAGACATGAACTTTAAATTTTATTAATCATGGAATAAGAACAGGACTCAAAAATAAATATAAGAGAAGACTAATAATAATAGAAAATAGAAAATTAAAAACAGAAATTTAAATGACTCTAAAATAGATTCCTAATGATAAAGGTTATCACAGAGTTAGGACTCAACAACCTTGATTTTGAGAAGTGGACGCTCCCTCAACTTGTGGGGTGTTTGACCCTTCAAGGGAGAGCTTCTGGCGCTTCAGCTCCTGTAGCTCAAGCCCCTGCTCTTCTTGTTCCTTCAGCAATTTGCAGAGCATGCAGTTTTGATTCTGCTGTTCTTCCTTAATTTGTTCTATAGCTTCTTGCAGCTTGGCAACAGATGCTTCTAAGTGGGCCCAGTAGTCAAATTCAGGAAGTTCATGGAGGAATTCCTGCGCCCTCCTTTTGATAGAGTTATCTTGCATTTGTCCTTCAATTGACTTCTTGGTGATTGTATGTTCAATTGGGATGAATTCATCTACTCCCATCCTCACCCCAGCATCTTTACATAGCATAGAAATTAAGCTTGGGTAAGCCAGTTTGGCTTCAGTGGAGTTCTTGTTTGTAATTATGTAAATCTTACAAGCAATCAGATGATGAATCTCCACTTCTTTTCCCAGCATAATGCAATGAATCATCACTGCTCTCTTGACAGTGACCTCAGAACGGTTACTAGTGGGCAAAATAGAACGCCCAATGAAGTCTAGCCAACCTCTTGCAACTGGTTTGGGGTCTCCCCTCTTGAGTTGGTTTGGGACACCTTTTGAATTGGTTATCCACTTAGTTCCAGAGAGGCAAATGTCCTCTAGAACTTGATCCAACCCCTTATCTGCTCTCACCATTCTCCTATTAAAGGATTTAGGATCATCTTGTAGTTGAGGTAGTTTGAAGACCTCTCTTATTTTGTCCAGATGGAAGTAAATAGTTCTCCCTCTGACCATGGTCTTGAAGGTATGGAAAGCAGTTCCAGTCATTCTCTACTTATCTGTTAGCCACATATTTGAGTAGAATTCCTGAACCATGTTTCTTTCAACCTTTGTCTCAGGATTGGCTAGAATTTCCCATCCTTTGTTTCGAATTTACTCTTGGATCTCCGGATATTCGTCTTCTTTCAGATCGAATTTAACTTCCGGGATCACTGACCTTAGACCCATTATTTTGTGGTAATGGTCTGCATGTTCTTTGGTTAAGAACCTCTCTTGACTCCAAAGAATCTTTGGACTATTCTCTTTCTTGCCTCTTGAATTGGTTTATTTTTCCTTGGGAGCCATGGTCTTGATGAGCCTTAGCTTAGTGATCACGAAAAAGCACACCAAAATTAGAGGTTTGTTTGCCCTCAAGCAAAAGAAAGGAAAGGGGAGAGAGAGGAGGAGAAGCAAATTCGAATGGTGAAGAGAGGGGGATGGCCGAATGTGTATTTATAAGGGAGGGGGGAGGATTTCGAAAGTTTTGAAAGAGATTTGAGAAGATATGGAAAGAATTTGATAAAATACTTGAGTTTTTGAAGAAGATTTGGAAAGGATTTGAAAAAGATTTGAGAAATAATTTAGAAAAATGTTGGATCTTTGAAATTTGAGGGTGAATGATGAAAATTTGTAACATGTTTATGTAGAAAATTATGGGTCAAAACATGAAAGTGTGAAAAAAATTGAAGTGGAAAACAAAATCTCCTTCCCCTGCCTTTCTGGCATTAAACGCCCAGAATGGTATCCATTCTGGCGTTTAACGCCCAATTGTTGGCCATTATGGGCGTTTAACGCCCAGCCAGGCACTCTGGCTGGCATTAAATGCCAGAAACCCCTTTATCACTGGGCATTTTGCTGAACGCCCAGGATGCTGCAATTCTGGCGTTAAACGCCCAGAATGGTGCCCATTCTGGCGTTTAACGCTCAAAATGGTGCCTTTACTGGCGTTAAACGCCCAGAATGGTATCCATTCTGGCGTTTAACGCCCAGAGTGCCCTTTACTGGCATTTTCTTGCCAGCAAGCTCCTTTTCTCTGCTTTTTCTTTACTGAATCCTTCTGTAACTCTGTGAATTCCTTCAATTTCGATGATCAACCTTGAAGAATATATATCAAACTTTTATTAAGTAAAGTAAATGACCTGCTAATGACTGGGTTGCCTCCCAGCAAGCACTTCTTTATTTTCTTTAGCTGGACCTTTACTGTAACTCATTCAAGCCTCAATTTTGAGCATTCCTGCTCAAAATTGCTTTCAAGATAATGTTTGATCCTCTGTCCATTAACAATGAACTTTTTGTCAGAATCAATATCCTGAAGCTCGACATATACATATGGTGACACTCCTGTAATCACATATGGGCCCCTCCACCGGGATTTCAATTTTCCTGGGAAGAGTCTGAGCCTAGATTTGAAGAGCAGAACTTTTTGTCCTGGCTCAAAGACTCTGGATGACAACTTCTTGTCATGCCATTTTTTTGTCTTTTCCTTATAAATTTTTGCATTTTCAAAGGCACTGAGTCTGAATTCCTCTAGCTCATTTAGTTGGAGCAATCTTTTTTCACCAGCTAACTTAGCATCCAGGTTTAGGAATCTGGTTGCCCAGAAGGCTTTATGTTCCAGTTCCACAGGCAGATGACAGGCCTTGCCATACACAAGTTGGTATGGAGAGGTTCTTATAGGAGTCTTGAATGTTGTTCTATATGCCCACAGAGCATCATCCAAGCTCTTTGCCCAGTCCTTTCTACGGGCAATCACAGTCCGTTCCAGGATTCTTTTTAGTTCTCTATTAGAGACCTCAGCTTGCCCATTTGTCTGTGGATGATACGGAGTTGCTACTTTGTGGCTAATTCCATATCAGACCATAGCAGAGTACAGCTGTTTATTGCAGAAATGAATGCCCCCGTCACTGATTAGTACTCTGGGAACACCAAACCTGCTGAAGATGTATTTCTGGAGGAATTTTAGCACGGTCTTAGTATCATTAGTGGGTGTGGCAATTACTTCTACCCATTTAGATACATAGTCCACTGGCACCAGAATATAAGTGTTTGAGTATGATGGTGGGAAAGGACCCATGAAGTCAATACCCCATACATCAAACAATTCAATCTCTAAGATCCTTTGTTGAGGCATGGCATACCCATGAGGCAAGTTACCAGCACTTTGGCAATTGTCACAGTTACGCACAAACTCTCGGGCATCACTATAGAGAGTAGGCCAGTAGAAGCCACATTGGAGGACCTTAGTGGCTGTTCGCTCACTTCCAAAATGTCCCCCATACTGTGATCCATGGCAATGCCATAGGATCTTTTGTGCTTCTTCTCTAGGTACACATCTGCGGATCATTCCGTCTGCACATCTCTTAAAGAGATATGGCTCATCCCATAGGTAGTACTTGGCATCGGAAATTAATTTTTTTCTTTGCACCCTGCTATACTCTTGGGGTATGAACCTCACAACTTTATAATTTGCAATGTCTACAAACCATGGAGCTTCCTGAATGGCAAAGAGTTGCTTATCTGGAAAGTTTTCAGAGATCTCAGTAGAAGAGAGGGACGCCCCAGCTACTGGTTCTATTCGGGATAGATGATCAGCTACCTGGTTCTCTGTCCCTTTTCTGTCTCTTATTTCTATATCAAACTCTTGCAGAAGCAACACCCACCTTATGAGCCTGGGTTTTGAATCCTGCTTTGTGAGTAAGTATTTAAGAGCAGTATGGTCAGTGTACACAATCACTTTTGACCCTACGAGATAGGATCTAAACTTGTCAATGGCATAAACCACGGCAAGTAACTCTTTTTCTGTGGTTGTGTAATTCTTCTGTGCATCATTTAGAACACGGCTAGCATAATAAATGACGTGCAGAAGCTTGTTATGCCTCTGTCCCAACACTGCACCAATGGCATGGTCACTAGCATCACACATTAGTTCGAATGGTAATGTCCAGTCTGGTGCAGAGATGATTGGTGCTGTGACCAGCTTGGCTTTCAGGGTCTCAAACGCCTGCAGACACTCTGTGTCAAACACAAATAGCGTATCAGTAGGTAGCAGGTTTCTTAGAGGTTTTGCAATTTTTGAAAAATCCTTTATGAACCTCTTGTAGAATCCTGCATGTCCCAGAAAGCTTTTTATTGCCTTAACATTGGCAGGTGGTGGTAATTTTTCAATTACTTCTACCTTTGATTGATCCACCTCTATTCCCTTGCTTGAAATTTTGTGCCCAAGGACAATTCCTTCAGTCACCATAAAGTGACATTTCTCCCAGTTTAAGACCAGGTTAGTCTCTTGGCACCTTTTCAGGACAAGTGCTAGATGATCAAGACAGGAGCTGAATGAGTCTCCAAATACTGAGAAGTCATCCATGAAGACTTCCAGGAACTTCTCTACCATATCAGAGAAGATGGATAGCATGCATCTCTGAAAAGTTGCAGGTGCATTGCATAGACCAAAAGGCATTCTTCTATAAGCAAATACGCCAAAAGGACAGGTGAATGCTATTTTTTCTTGATCTTGAGGGTCCACTGCAATTTGATTGTAGCCTGAATAGCCATCCAAAAAGCAGTAATAATCATGACCTGCTAGCCTTTCTAACATCTGGTCTATGAATGGTAAAGGAAAATAATCATTTCTGGTGGCTGTATTGAGCCTTCTGTAGTCAATACACATACGCCACCCTGTAACTGTTCTTGTAGGAACCAGTTCATTCTTTTCATTATGAACCACTGTCATGCCTCCCTTCTTGGGGACAATTTGAACAGGGCTCACCCAGGGGCTATCAGAAATAGGATAAATAATCCTAGCCTCTAGTAACTTAGTGACCTCTTTCTGCACTACCTCCTTCATGGCTGGATTTAGCCGCCTTTGTGGTTGAACCACTGGCTTGGCATTATCTTCCAATAGGATCTTGTGCATGCATCTTGCTGGGCTAATGCCCTTAAGATCACTTATGGACCATCCAAGAGCTGTCTTGTGTGTCCTTAGCACTTGAATTAGTGCTTCCTCTTCCTGTGAATTTAAAGCAGAGCTTATGATCACTGGAAAAGTGTCACCTTCTCCCAGAAATGCATATTTCAGGGATTATGGTAGTGGTTTGAGCTCAGGTTTGGGAGGCTTATCCTCTTTCTGAGGAATTTTCAGAGGTTCTTTTATTTCCTCTGGTTCCTCCTGATCAGGCTGAACATCTTTAAAGATGTCCTCTTGCTCTGATTCGAGACTCTCAGTCATATTGATCTCTTCCACCAAAGAGTCAATAATATCAGTGCTCATGCAGTCATTTGATGTGTCTGGATGCTGCATAGCTTTGAAAGCATTCAACTTGAACTCATCCTCATTGACTCTCAGGGTCACTTTCCCTTTTTGTACATCAATAAGAGTGCGTCCAATTGCTAGGAAAGGTCTTCTTAGGATGAGAGTTGCACTCTTGTGCTCCTCCATTTCCAGCACTACAAAGTCAGTGGGAAAGGCAAACAGCCCAACCTTGACAATCATGTCTTCAATTATGCCTGATGGATATTTAATGGAGCCATCAGCAAGTTGGAGACATATCCGGGTTGGTTTGACTTCTTCAGTCAACCCAAGCTTTCTGATAGTGGTTGCAGGTATCAGGTTGATACTTGCTCCAAGGTCACATAGGGCTGTCTTGGTACAAGCACCTTCTAATGTGCATGGTATCATAAAGCTTCCTGGATCTTGAAGCTTCTCTGGTAAGCTTTTCAGAATGACTGCACTGCATTCTTCAGTGAGAAACACCTTTTCAGTTTCTCTCTAATCCTTCTTATGACTTAAGATCTCTTTCATGAACTTAGCATAAGAGGGTATTTGCTCAAGTGCCTCTGCAAACGGAATCTTTATTTCAAGAGTCCTGAGATAATCTGCAAAGCGGGCAAATTGTTTATCCTGTTTCGCTTGGCGGAGTTTCCGAGGATAAGGCATCTTAGCTTTATATTCTTCAACCTTAGTTGCTGCAGGTTTATTCCCTACAGAGGTGGTTGGAGAAGCCTTCTTAGAGGGGTTACTATCAGCAATCTCAGGTGTCTGATTCCTTATTGGCGTTTGAATGCCATGATTGGGTGCAGGATGGGCGTTTAACGCCAGCTTTCCACCATTTTCTGGCGTTTGAACGCCAGAACTGGGCAAGGAATGGGCGTTTAACGCCAACTTTTCCCCCTTTTCTGGCGTTTGAACGCCAGAAGTATTCCTCTCTGGGCTCTTACTGTCCTCAGAGGGATTTTGGGCAGTGGTTTGGTTATCCTCTGTCAGTTGTTCTTCTCTTGGCTTTTTGCTACTTTGAGCTGAATTATTCAATGTCTTCCCACTCCTTAGTTGAACTGCTTGGCATTCTTCTGTTATCTGTTTAGATAGCTACTATTTTGTCTGATTCAACTGTGATTCTATATTCTTGTTAGCAATTTTAGTTTCTTGGAGCATCTCTTTAAATTCTGCTAACTGTTTTATCATCAGGAGTAATTGCTGATTAAGTTCAACAATCTGTTCTTGAGGATTAGGATCAGTAGTTACTGTCATAGCTTCTTCTTTTATAGAGGACTCACTGCTTGAGTATAGATGTTGATTTCTAGCAACTGTATCTATGAGCTCTTGAGCCTCTTCAATCGTCTTTCTCATGTGTATAGATCCACCAGCTGAGTGGTCTAAAGACATCTGAGCTTTTTCTGTAAGCCCATAGTAGAAGATGTCTAACTGTACCCACTCTGAAAACATTTCAGAGGGGCATTTCCTTAGCATACCTCTATACCTCTCCCAGGCATTATAAAGGGATTCATTATCCTCTTGTTTAAAGCCTTGGATGTCCAGCCTTAGCTGTGTCATCCTTTTTGGAGGGTAAAATTGATTCAGGAATTTGTCTGATAACTGTCTCCATGTTTTTATGCTTGCTGTGGGTTGGTTATTCAACCACCTCTTAGCTTGATCTTTTACAGCAAATGGAAACAGTAACAATCTATAGACATCCTGATCCACTTCTTTATCACGTACTGTGTCAGCAATTTGAAAGAACTGTGCCAGAAACTCAGTAGGTTCTTCCTATGGAAGACCAGAATACTGGCAATTTTGCTGCACCATGATAATGAGTTGAGGGTTTAGCTGAAAGCTGCTTGCTTTAATGGGAGGTATACAGATGCTACTCCCATATGCAGCTGTAATGGAGTTAGCATATGACCCCAGAGTCCTTCTGGACTGCTCACTTCCACTTAGGTCCATGATGGAGAAAGGGAGATGATGTGGATATTATTTTATTTTATTATTATTATATTTTTTTAAAAAAAGTAATCGAAAATAATAAAATAAAATAAATGGAAAATAAAATAAAAATTCGAAAACCAAAAGAGAATAAAATCAAAGCAAATTGAAAACTAAATTAATTAATTAATTAAAAAGATTTTGGAATTAGCAATTAAAAAGATATGATTGAAAATTGTTTTGAAAAAGATTTGATTTTTGAAATGAGGAAAGAGAAAAACAACAAAATGACACCAAACTTAAAATTTTTAGAAAATCAAACACAAATTTTAGAAAATTTAAAGGAAAACACAAAGAAGACACCAAACTTAGAATATGAAACTAGACTCAAATAAAAGACTCTAAGCCAACAAAAATAAAATATTACTAATCTAAGCAACAAGATAAACCGTCAGTTGTCCAAACTCGAACAATCCCCGGCAACGGCGCCAAAAACATGGTGCACGAAATCACAATCACACTTTTGCAATTCCGCACAACTAACCAGCAAGTGCACTGGGTCGTCCAAGTAATACCTTACGTGAGTAAAGGTCGATCCCACGGAGATTGTCGGCTTGAAGCAAGCTATGGTTATCTTGTAACTCTTAGTCAGGATATCAATAATTCTCAGATTTAATTGTAAAAAGCAAAAGAACATGAAATAAATACTTGTTTTGCAGTAATGGAGAATAGGTTAAGGTTTTGGAGATGCTCTATCTTCTGAATCTCTACTTTCCTACTGTCTTCTTCTTCATGCACGCAAGGCTCCTTCCATGGCAAGCTGTATGTTGGGTTTCACCGTTGTCAATGGCTACCTCCCGTCCTCTCAGTGAAAATGTTCAACCCGCTCTATCACAGCACGGCTAATCATCTGTCGGTTCTCGATCATGTCGGAATAGAATCCAGTGATTCTTTTGCGTCTATCACTACGCCCAACACTCGTGAGTTTGAAGCTCATCACAGTCATTCAATCCCCGAATCCTACTCGGAATACCACAGACAAGGTTTAGACTTTCTGGATTCTCAAGAATGGCCGCCAATGGGTTCTAGCTTATACCACGAAGATTCTGATTAAGGAATCCAAGAGATACACACTCAATCGAAGGTAGAACGGAGGTGGTTGTCAGGCACACGTTCATAGGTGAGAATGATGATGAGTGTCACGGATCATCATATTCATCAGGTTGAAGAACAAGTGGTATCTTAGAATAGAAGCAATCGTGATTAAATGAAAAACAGTAGTAATTGCATTAATCCATCAAGACACAGCAGAGCTCCTCACCCCCAACCATTAGGTTTAGAGACTCATTCCGTAGAAGATACAATATAAAACGTGTAAAGTGTCATGAGTGAAGATACAATAGCAAAAAGTCCTATTTATAGTGAACTAGTGATCTAGGTTTTACAAGAATGAGTAAATGACGTAAAAATCCACTTCCGGGGTCCACTTGGTGTGTGCTTGGGCTGAGCATTGAAGCTTTCATGGTAGAGACTTTTCCTGGAGTTAAACACCAGCTTTTGTGCCAGTTTGGGCGTTTAACTCCAACTTTTGTGCCAGTTTCGGCGTTAAACGCCGGGAATTCTGAAGCTGATTTGGAACGCCGGTTTGGACCATCAATTCTTGGGCAAAGTATGGACTATTATATATTGCTAGAAAGCCCAGAATGTCTACTTTACAACGCAATTGAGAGTACGCCAATTGAGCTTCTGTAGCTCTAGAAAATCCACTTCGAGTGCAGGGAGGTCAGAATCCAACAGCATCTGCAGTCCTTTTTCAGCCTCTGAATCAGATTTTTGCTCAGGTCCCTCAATTTCAGCTAGAAAATACCTGAAATCACAGAAAAACACACAAACTCATAGTAAAGTCTAGAAATGTGATTTTTAATTAAAAACTAATAAAAACATAATAAAAACTAACTAAAACATACTAAAAATGTACTAAAAACAATGCCAAAAAGCGTATAAATTATCCGCTCATCACAATCTTTCTTTTAAGCCTTCCAACTCAAGGGTTCCTTTCAATCAACTCTCCATCAAGTTAGGGAACTACTCGCTCATTGTGAATGTAACATTCATAACATATGAAAAGGAATTAAAGAAAGACATTATAAATAAAAATCAAAATAATCAATTAAAAATAAAAGTAATCCTTGTATTAAATAATCCTAAAAATATTCCAATGGTAAAATTAAACAAAGCAAAGGACATGGAAGAGTAAAGCCAAGTAAAGAGAACGAACTAGAATGGCGAAGTCTTGATGAGGTAATAACTCTTCTCAGTATCCCAATGCAAAAAGTGATAGAAAAATAAAATCCTAAGAACTATGAATGTGTAGAGAGAAAGACCTAGAGGAGGAGTAAAAACTAGATCTAAAAACTAAAACTGTGTAGAATGAATGTTGTCCCTGGTTTCTGCATGTTCTCTGGCTCTAGTCTGCTGTTCTGGGCCGATAACTGTGTCAAATAGGGTCCAAAATCGCCCCCAGCGAATTCTGCAGATTATACAGATCGCGCACGTCACGCAATCGCGTCATCCATGCAGACGCGTCATTCACGTTTTTCCTGCCACGTGTTCACGTCGTCCATGCTTCCGCGTCACTTGTGCTTTTCCAATCTGCGCAGTCGCGTGAGCCATGCGGCTGTGTCACTTCTCGCTGGTTATCTCCTCAATTTCTCGTGTTCCTTCCATTTTTGCTAGCTTCCTTTCCAATCTCCAACTCATTCATGCCCTATAAAGCCTGAAACACTTAACTCACAGATTACGGCATCGAATGGAATAAAGGAGAATTAAAATGCATAATTAAAATTCTCTAGGAAGCAGTTTTCAATCATGTAATAATTTCAGGAAGGAAATATAAATGCATGCTAAATTAATGAATAAGTGGGTAAGGATCATGATAAAACCACACAATTAAACACAATATAAACCATAAAATAGTAGTTTATCAGGCCAACAGCAGCAGAGGTTTGGGGAGGATCAACCAAATGGACCTAAGGAGTTGGAATCATCCTCCTCGGCTCAACAGAGCTCAAGATCGGCCCCTTAGGAGGAACTTGAGAAGATCCCTCCCCTCCAGCCTTAGCCGAGATGTTCTGGGAAGCGGTAGCCTTCCTTGCCATCTTAAAAGCTTTCATGGAATCATTGGTCTTTGCCATCTCTAAAAAAATAAATCAACCAAAAAACAAGTTACAAACCGGAAGGAGAAGAAGCAAAAATAAACAAAACAGAGCAAAAAGAAGTCGGTCATTACCCAACGCAGTTCGGACAAGAGAGGGGCCCCCCAAAAATTTTTTTGTATCGAGATGAGGAGGTTTGGTATGCGAAATTGTGATTCACACTTTTCACAACTCCGCATAGCTGACCAGCAAGTGCACTAGGTCAGCTTGAAGCAAGCTATGGTCATCTTGTAAATCTCAGTCAGGCGGATTCAAATGGTTATGAGGTTTGATAGTAAAAAGAACAATAAAACATAAAATAAAATAAAGTCACTTATGTAGTTCCTTGGTGAGAATTTCAGATAAGCGTTTGGAGATGCTTTGTTGCCTCTGAACCTCTGCTTTTCTACTGTCCTCATCCAATCATGTGTACTCCCTTCCATGGCAAGCTGTATGTTGGTGGATCACCATTGTCAATGGCTACCATCCGTCTTCTCAGTGAAAACATGTCCTCTACAGTTTCCTGCATGGCTAATCAGTTGTCGGTTCTTGATCGTGTCGAAATATAATACATTTATTCTTTTGCATACTGTTACTACGCCCAACAGTCACGAGTTTAAAGCTCATCACAGTCATCCCATCCTAGATCCTACTCGGAATACCACAGACAAGGTTTAGACTTTCCGGATCTCAAGAATGCTGCCAATTGGTTCTAGCTTATACCACGAAGGTTCTAACGTCACGGATTCGAATGCTCTGTTGTCAGGAGAGGTGATTCAGATCCGTGGGTCAGAGACCAAAGAGAATATACTTCAGCTGTCGTCCAATGACTATGTTGAACATCATGTAGACCGCTTTGTGGTTTCAGGCACGCGGATCTTGGCTAAGCGAGTAACGAAGATTGAGTGATTGTCACGGGTCACCCCTTCATTATGACTTAACTGAATTAAGTACAATAGTATATCTTGGAGGAGAAGTAGGCGTGAATTGAATAGAAAAACAATAATACTTGCATTAATACTCGAGGAACAACAGAGCTCCTTACCTTAATCTATGAGGTGTAGAAACTCGACCCTTGAAAATACATAAGAACAAAAGGTCTAGGCATGGCCAAATGGCCAGCCTCCAAAAAGAGTTCGAAGAACTCCCCAAAAGGTCAAAGACTCTAAATACAATAGTAAAAAGTGCTATTTATACTAAACTAGTAAACTAGGTTTACAGAAAATGAGTAGATAGTGTAGAAATCCACTTCCGAGACCCATTTGGTGTGTGTTTGTGCTGAGATTTGAAGCTTTCACGTGCATAGGCCATCCTTGGAGTTAAACGCCAGCTTTGGTACCAGTTCTGGCGTTTTACTCCAGAAAAGGGTCTCTGGTGGGAGTTTAAACGCCAATTTGGGCCATCAAATCTTGGGAAAAGTATGGACTATTATACATTACTGGAAAGTCCAAGATGTCTACTTTCCAACTCAATGAAGAGCGCGCCAATTGGACTTCTGTAGCTCCAGAAAATCTACTTCGAGTGTAGGGAGGTCAGAATCCAACAACATCTGCAGTCCTTTCTCAGCCTTTGAATCAGATTTTTGCTCAGGTCCCTCAATTTCAGCCAGAAATTACCTGAAATCATAGAAAAGCACACAAACTCATAGTAAAGTCCAGAAATGTGATTTTTTCATAAAAACTAATAAAAATATACTAAAAAGTAACTAAAACATACTAAAGACTACCTAAAAACAATGCCAAAAAGCTTATAAATTATCCGCTCATCACAACACCAAACTTAAATTGTTGCTTGTCCCCAAGCAACTGAAAACAAAATAGGATAAAAAGAAGAGAATATACAATAAATCCCAAAATATCAATGAAGCTTAGTTCTAATTAGACGAGCAGGACTTGCAGCTTTTTGCTTCTGAACAGTTTTGGCATCTCACTTTATCCTTTGAAATTCAGAATGATTGGCATCTATAGGAACTCAGAATTAAGATAGTGTTATTGATTCTCCTAGTTCAGTATGTTGATTCTTGAATACAGTTACTTATGAGTCTTGACCGTGACCCTAAGCATCTTGTTTTCCAGTATTACCACCGGATACATAAATGCCACAGACACATAACTGGGTGAACCTTTTCAGATTGTGACTCAGCTTTGCTAGAGTCCTCAATTAGAGGTGTCCAGAGTTCTTAAGCACACTCTTTTGCTTTGGATCATGACTTTAACCACTCAATCCCAAGCTTTTCACTTGGACCTTCATGACACAAGCACATGGTTAGGGACAGCTTGATTTAGTCGCTTAGGCCAGGATTTTATTCCTTTGGGCCCTCCTATCCATTAATGCTTAAAGCCTTGGATCCTTTTTTCCCTTGCCTTTTGGTTTAAAGGGCTATTGGTTTTTTCTGCTTGCTTTTTCTTTTTTTTCTTTCTTTTTCTTTATTTTTTTTGCCATTTTTTTCCGCAAGCTTTTTCTTTTTCACTGCTTTTTCTTGCTTCAAGAATCAAATTTATGATTTTTCAGATTATCAATAATATTTCTCTTTTTTTCATTATTCTTTCAAGAGCCAACAATTTTAATATTCATAAACTTCACTATAAAAAATATGCACTGTTCAAGCATTCATTCAGAAAACAAAAAGTATTGCCACTACATCAACATAATTAAACTAATTTCAAGATAGAATTCGAAATTCATGTACTTCTTGTTCTTTTGCAATTAGAAACATTTTTCATTTAAGAAAGGTGAAGGATTTATGGGACATTCATAACTTCAAGGCATAGACACTAGAAACTAATGATCATGTAACAAAGACACAAACATAGACAAAACATAAAGCATAAGAAACAAAAAACAGAAAAAACAAGAACAAGAAAATTAAAGAACGGGCCCACCTTAGTGATGGCGGCTAATTCTTCCTCTTGAAGATCCTATGGAATGCTTAAGCTCCTCAATATCTCTTCCTTGCCTTTGTTGTACCTCCCTCATGGCTCTTTGGTCCTCTCTAATTTCACGGAGGATAATGGGGTGCTCTTGATGCTCCATCCTTAGTTGCTCCATGTTGGAACTCAAATCTCCTAAAGAGGTGTTGAGTTGCTTCCAATAGTTGTGTGGAGAAAAATGCATCCCTTGAGGCATCTCAGGGATTTCTTGATGAGGGACTTCCTCATGCTTTTATTGAGGTCCATGAGTGGGCTCTCTTGTTTGCTCCATCCTCTTTTTAGTGATGGACTTTTAAGATGAATCTCTCTGTCTCCCATGACTCGGAGTTGGAAGCAACTGCCTTCCCTTTCCTCTTTCTAGAAGTTTCTCCGGCCTTAGGTGCCATTAATGGTTATGGAAAATTAAAAAGCAAGGATTTTTCCCACACTAAAATTAAAAGGTTTGCTTGTCCTTGAGCAAAAGAAGAAACAAAGGAGGAGGAAAAGAAGAAATGGAGGAGATGGAGGTGTATTTATAGGGTAAGAGAGGAGAGGGTATCCATGTAGAGAATGGGTGGGTTTGGGAGGGAAATGGTTTGAATGGTGAGGTAGGTGGGTGTTGGGAAATAGTATTATGGAAAGGTGTGAAGAATAGGGAAAGTGAGGTGGGGTAGGTGAGAATCATGTGGGGTCCACTGGTGCGGTGATTTATTACCCACAAACTAACCGGCAAGTGCATCGGGTCGTACCAAGTAATACCTTACATGAGTAAGGGTCGATCCCACGAGGATTGATGGATCAAGCAACAATGATTGATTGATTGGCTTAGTTAGGCAAGCATAAAATGGTTTTGAGATATTCAAAAGGTTTAAATTGAAAATATCAAAAGGCAGGCATGCAAGTAAATAAGTTGAAAATAAAATATTAGAGAAACAGTTAAGGCTACAGAGTTATCTATTTTTCCGGAATAACTTTTCTTACTAATTATTTTAATCATGTAGGATTTAATTTTTGGCAAACTATATGTGACTAGACCCTAATTTCTTAGACCTTTCTAGTCTCCTCTAAAATTCATCGACTGCCAATGCCTTGGTCAATTAATTCCAATTAGAGAGTGAAGTTCAAATTCTAGTTTATATGCCACAAAAATTCTAATTACCCAAAAATAAGAGGATTATATGTCATGTATCCTGTTAAATCCAAATAATTAAAATTTAGGAGAATATGTTTTTAAGCTGTTATTCAAGTAAAGAGCTTTTCCAAGTTTTACAAGAACTCAAATAGAAAGAGGGTCATACTTCTGTTCCACCCAAATTCATGAGATAAAGAGCGAAAACAATTCTTAAATTATAAATCCACACATGAATTAATATAGAAAAAGCAATAAAATCAATCCATACAAATAGACAGAGCTCCTAACTTAACAATGGAGGTTTAGTTACTCATGACTCAGAGAAAAATAGGATTCTCCTTAAATGTACAGAGTTCCAAGCTGATAGCCTCCTTCCCTCATAGAAGAAAAGTCTCCCCTTTTTATAACTAATCCTAATTAATTTAAAATCTAATTTTTAAAATTAAAACAATATCTTTTCCTATTTTAAAATCAAATTTGAATTTAAATCAGAATTAACTAACTACTCCGCGTCTTGTAACGTGGGGACCACTTGACTTCACTGGATCCGCACCTAACTTGGGTGCTAAATTGGGGCCCAGAAATCACCCCCAGCGTTTTCTGCATTTTCTGCTCGTGGCACATGTCACGCGTACGCGTAAGTCACGCGTACGCGTAAGTCACGCGTACGCGTTGATGGTCTTTTTTCGCAAGTCACGCAGACGCGTAGGTCACGCGCACACGTCGCTGTGCAATTCTTCAAATCACGCGTACGCGTCGCTCCTCGCTGCGATCTCCTTTGATTCTTGTGCTGTAGAAACTCCATTAAATCTAGCTGAATGCTACCTAAAATAAACAAAATTGCAAAAGATTCAAATTAGCATCCATATTGGCTAAAAGATAATTAATTCTTTATTAAACTCAACAAATTAGATGCAAATTCACTAGGAAAAAATGCTCACGCATCACAACACCAAACTTGAATTGTTGCTTGTCCTCAAGCAATCAAAACTAATATAAGCTTAGGATGTGAATTTGCATGAGAATGAGAATTTGATTAAGCTCATGTCTCTTCTTATAGTGGGGTTTAACTGCAATCTTGAATAGTTTTGGCATCTCACTCTCCTTTGAATCAGAAGAATGTTACTGTCATCTAGAATTAGAATCCGGATAATATTATGAATTCTCTTATCTTTTGTAACTCAATTTAATCCTTAAACACAGTAATTTTTCATTGGTGCTTTGCACCTTGAGCCTAGCCGTGACTTTAAATGTTTTGTCTCAAACTTTACTTGACACAGAAACACCACAAGCACTTAACTGGGGAACTCTCTTTAAGTTTTATTTTTTTATTTATTTTATTTTATTTTATTTTTTTATTATATTTAATTTTTTTAGTTACTCCCAGACAGTGGTACTCAAAGCCTTTGGCGTACTCTACAATTGATCTCGACTCTAAATGTTTTGTCTCAAGGATTACTTGACACAAGAACACCACAAGCATGTGACTAGGGAAACAACTCTTTGAGCTTTTAATCATGTTTGACCTCCTTGTCATTGATGCTCAGAGCCTTGGACCTTGCTTTTATTTTTCTTTTGCTGTTTCTTTTGTTTCAAGGATTTAAACTTTCATTAATTTTAGAGAAATCATAATAATTCTCTAAATTCCTTTTCCTTGTACATCAACATTCTTTAATTCAAATTTAAATATGCACTGTTCATGTCATGCATTCAGAATTACAGTTAATACCACCACATCTAAGTAAATAAGACTATTCTTCAATATAAACTCACTTTCTCATGCAATACATCACTTCTGTATTTTTTATTTGAATTCAAGCTCAGTGAGTAATACATGAGACATATTTTCAGAATTAAAGCAATTAAGAGAAAACTAAACTAGACCTAGGATTCTAACTAATAAAGGATCATGCAACAAACAAACCAAAATAGCAGAAAATCGGAACATAATACAGTAAAAGCGGAAAGGAATATAGAATAAAAGGAACTCAACCACCTTACTTATCCTAGCGGTCATTTTATTC
Source organism: Arachis hypogaea (assembly GCF_003086295.3). NCBI lineage: Eukaryota > Viridiplantae > Streptophyta > Magnoliopsida > Fabales > Fabaceae > Arachis > Arachis hypogaea. Next base: position 30,160,141 of record NC_092044.1, on the reverse strand, counting down.
TTCAGGTTGTGCTCCTTCGTGAAGTTGATTCGCCTCCCTTTGGTGGCATAAGAATAAACAAAAAACTTCTAAGCGAAGCGTCAACACCAAACTTAAAGGTTTGCTTGTCCTCAAGCAAAGAAGAACTGAAAATAGAAAGAAACAATTATTATAAAGAAAGAATAATAAAAGGATAAAAAAATAAGAGAGAATTAGGAGTTAGGAGAGAGAGAAAGAAAATTAAAGCTGGGCGGCAAACTAATGTAGTTGTGCGGCGTAGGTGACGCGTACGCGTGCAGCACGCGTACACGTGGGTCACGGATTTTTCTTAATAACGCGTGAGCGTCAGGCACGCGTCCGCGTGCCCTGGGTTTTGTGCGATTCGCGCAAAGCCAGCTGCGCGCACGCACAACTCTCTGTTCGCGTGGCTTGGTCACCAAAATTTTCATACGACGCGTGCGCGTCATGCACGCGTGCGCATCATGAACGCGTGCGCGTGGATGAACATTTGTGCAAATGACGTGCACGCGTGGTAAATTTTGTGCGTCTAGCACACTTCCGGCCCCAATCCAGCATAACTCTCTGCCCAAGCACATATTTACGCGGTTTTTCCAAATCACGCGTACGCGTCAATGACGCGTACGTGTGGTGTGCCAAAATCACCAATGACGCGCACGCGTCATGGATGCGTACGCGTGAGCTTGTTTGTGCGAAAGGCTTCATTCTGGCGCCACTCCCGTGTAACTCTCTATCAAATTTTATTTTTCACGCACATGCATGTGACGTGTACGCGCCAGCGACTCTTGTGCGTCATGTGCTCCTCTTCTTTTTTTTTCCGGTTCTTGTTCTAAAATAGCTGCACGATCAGAAAATTAGTAAGAACTCAATAAAAATCAAGTAAGTAAGAAAACTACTACTACGAAAAACCACTAAGAATGAAAAGGAATGATCATACCACGGTAGGTTGTCTCCTACCAAGCACTTTTAGTTAAAGTCCTTAAGTTGGACATGTGGTGAGCTCCTTGTCATGGTGGCTTGTGCTTGTACTGATCCATGAATCTCCACCAATTTTTGTAATTCTAATGGCCACTGGGATTCCAAACTAGGCACATAACGCCTTCGAGCAAGTTGAAGCAAGTGACAAGGCCCCAAGAGTGTTGATTGTGGGAATGAATTCCAGGGTCCCAAACCTTGCTTTTACACCCGTCTTCTTGTGGATCACCATTGTTACCACCGGGTGGCAAGCAATCTAAATTCTCACAGAGACATCCAAACAACCTTCTAGACCCATTCAACTGAGCTCTACACCAATCCTTGCACTTCAATTTGGAGCATACAACCATATTGAACCTTGCTTGACAACTCTTGCTACTAACCATCTTCCTCTTACTCTTAATGCCACAAAGAGCTCTAAGTTGACCATCCGTCTCTAGTAGCCCATATTCAAGTGGAAAGTAAAGGTTAAGGATAGGGATTACCCACTTAAATATTGTATTGGATGGTGATGGATTTGTAAGAGGTCTTGCAAGCTCCATTCCCTTGTCTTCTTCTTTGAATTCTTCTACTTCTTTGTAAGCTTCATCAATTTCAACATCTTCCTCTTGGTAGCTTTCTTCTAATTCAATCTTTTCTTCATTGCTTACCAAGGTCATAGGAGGTTGTGCATCTTCCTCTTCTTCCATATGTGAGGGTGGAAAGTTCTCTAATTCACTGGAGTATACTCCTTTGATTGGTTTCCTCACTTTCTTCCATAGGATCCTGCATTGTATCTCTTGGGAAGAAATTTGCTTGTTCCTCTTCCTGGTTCTTGATCATCGTCTGCACATATTTCTCTAAATTTTTAACACTTGTCTTTATATCATGTAGGAATTCTTTCATGAGAAGCTCAAGATCTGATGGTATTTGAGATGAATAAGAAGATGGTAACTCTTGATATGTGATGAGCGGATAATTTATACGCTTTTTTGCATTATTTTTAGTATGTTTTTAGTATGTTTTAGTTAGTTTTGATTATATTTTTATTAGTTTTTAGTTAAAATTCACTTTTCTGGACTTTACTATGAGTTTGTGTGTTTTTCTGTAATTTCAAGTATTTTCTGGCCGAAATTGAGGGACCTGAGCAAAAATATGATTCAGAGGCTGAAAAGGACTACAGATGCTGTTGGATTCTGACCTCCCTGCACTCGAAGTGGATTTTCTGGAGCTACAGAAGCCCAATAGGGGCGCTCTTAATTGCGATGGAAAGTAGACATCCTGGGCTTTCCAGCAATGTGTAATAGTCTATACTTTGCCCAAGATTTGATGGCCCAAACAGGCATTCCAAGTCAGCTCAAGAATTCTGGCGTAAAACGCCGGAACTGGCACAAGAATGGGAGTTAAACGCCCAAACTGGCACAAAAGCTGGCGTTTAACTCCAAGAAAAGTCTCTACACGAAAATGCTTCAATGCTCGGTCCAAGCACACACCAAGTGGACCCGGAGGTGGATTTTTATGTCATTTACTCATTTCTGTAAACCCTAAGCTACTAGTTCTCTATAAATAAGACCTTTTGCTATTGTATTTTCATCTTGGTTCTTCTGGTTCCCTCTCTGGGGCCGAAGCCAATGATCACCCTGTTCTTATGTATTTTCAAGGGTGGAGTTTCTACACACCATAGATTAAGGTGTGGAGCTCTGCTGTACCTCGAGTATTAATGCAATTACTATTGTTCTTCTATTCAATTCAGCTTATTCTTGTTCTAAGATATCACTTGTTCTTCAACTTGATGGATGTGATGATCCGTGACACTCATCATCATTCTCACCTATGAACGTGTGCCTAACAACCACCTCCGTTCTACCTTTGATTGAGTGGATATCTCTTGGATCCCTTAATCGGAATCTTCGTGGTATAAGCTAGAATTGATGGCGGCATTCAAGAGAATGCGAAAGGTCTAAACATTGTCTGTGGTATTCTGAGTAGGATTCAAGGATTGAATGACTGTGACGAGCTTCAAACTCGCGATTGTAGGGCGTTAGTGACAGACGCAATAGAATCACTAGATTCTATTCCGACATGATCGAGAACCGACAGCTGAATAGCCGTGCTGTGATAGAGCGCGTTGAACATTTTCACTGAGAGGACGGGACTGTAGCCATTGACAACGGTGATGCCCAACATACAGCTTGCCATGGAAAGGAGTAAGAAGGATTGGATGAAGACAGTAGGAAAATAGAGAGACGAAAAGGACAAAGCATCTCCATACGCTTATCTGAAATTCTCACCAATGAATTACAAAAGTATCTCTATCTTTATTTTATGCTTTATTCATAAATCATCTATAACCATTTGAATCTGCCTGACTGAGATTTACAAGATGACCATAGCTTGCTTCATACCAACAATCTCTGTGGGATCGACCCCTTACTCGCGTAAGGTTTATTACTTGGACGACCCAGTGCACTTGCTGGTTAGTTGTGCGAAGTTGTGATAAAAAGTTGAGATTGCAATTGAGCGTACCATGTTGATGGCGCCATTGATGATCACGATCTCGTGCACCAAGTTTTTGGCGCCGTTGCCGGGGATTGTTTGAGTTTGGATAACTGACGGTTCATCTTGTTGCTTAGATTAGGTATTTTTCTTCAGAGTTCTTAAGAATGAATTCTAGTGTTTGAAGGTGATGTTCTTATCATCACCAAAGCTGATTGATTCTCATCAATTTAGCTCTTGATTGTAATGTCCTGCTGAAACTTGGCTAGCCATGTCTAATTTCTTTAGACTAAAGCTTTAGACTAACATTGCATGATCCTGGAATTTTCATTAAGAATTTTGATATCCTTATTTTCTTTTTCCACATAATTTTCAAAAAAATAAAAAAAAAATTACAAAATCATAAAAAAAAATTTATGTTTGAGTCTAGTGTCTCATTTTAAGTTTGGTGTCAATTGCATGTTTCTGTTCTTCTTGCATTTTTCATGTGTCTTCATTGATCTTCAAGTTGTTCTTGATGATTTACTTGCTCTGATCTTTAAATTCTCTTATCTTGAGTGTTTTGTTGTTTCTCATATGCATTCTCAACTTGTTAGTGTCAGTAGTATACAAACTTCTAAGTTTGGTGTCTTGCATGCATTATTTATTTGATTTTAGTTTCATTTTGATTATTCCTCATTATTAAAAATCCAAAAAAATTTTAAACTGTGTCTTTTCTAGTCAATAATACAGAGAATTGAAGATTCAGAACATACAGCAGAGGAATCACACAGAAAAAGCTGGGCGTTCAAAACACCCAGTGAAGAAGGAAAACTGGCATTTAAACGCTAGCCAGGGCACCTGGTTGGGCATTTAACGCCCAAAAGGGTAGCATTTTGGGCGTTAAATGCCAGAATGGATACCATTCTGGGCGTTTAACGCCAGGATGGCACAAGAGGGAAGATTTTGTTTTTAATGCAAATTTTTTTCAAGTTTTCATAATTTTTCAAAATTAAATCTTTTTCAAATCATATCTTTTCAATCATATATTTTCAAAATCAATTTCTTTCCTTTTTCAAAAATACTTGCTAACAATTAATGATTTGATTCAACATTTCAAGTATGTTGCCTTTTCTGTTGAGAAAGGTTTAATGTTTGAATCATATCTTTTCTTGTTAGCCAAGTCATTAATTTTAAAAATCAAATCCTTTTAAATTGTTTTTCAATCATATATTTTTAATCAAATCTTTTTAAAACCATAACTTTTCAATCATATCTTTTTAATCACATCTTTTTCAAAATAGTTTTCAAATCATATCTCTTTGACTTCCAATTTCAAAATCTTTTTCAAAATCACTTTATTTCTTTCTCAATCTTAGTTTTTGAAAATCATCAATCAATTTTCAAAATGTTTTTAAAATCTTTTTAATTTATTTTCGAAAATATCTTCCCCTCTTCTCACATCCTTCTACTTTTGGACTAACACTCCTCCACTATCAACAATTCGAACTCCATATTTCTTGATAAGTTCGAATTCTTCTACCTCTTCCTTCTATTATTCTTTTCCTCTGACACCTCAAGGAATCTCTATATTGTGACATAGAGGATTCCATATTTTCTTGTTCTCTTCTCTTTCATATGAGCAGGAGCAAAGACAAAAGCATTTTTGTTGAGGCTGACCCTGAACCTGAAAGGACCTTGAAGCAAAAGCTAAGAGAAGCTAAAGCACAACTCTCTGTAGAGGACCTAACAAAATTCTTCAAAGAAGAAGACATGGCAGCCGAAACCAACAACAATGCCAACAATGCAAGGAAGGTGCTGGGTGACTTTACTGCACCAACTCCCGACTTCTATGGGAGAAGCATCTCTATCCCTGCCATTGGAGCAAACAACTTTGAGCTTAAGCCTCAATTAGTTTCTCTAATGCAACAGAATTGCAAGTTCCATGGACTTCCATTGGAAGATCCTCATCAGTTTTTAGCTGAATTCTTACAAATCTGTGACACTGTCAAGACCAATGGGGTTGACCCTGAGATCTACAGACTTATGATATTCCCTTTTGCTGTAAGAGACAGAGCTAGGATATGGTTGAACTCACAACCTAAAGAAAGCCTGAACTCTTGGGAAAAGCTAGTCAATGCCTTCTTGGCAAAGTTCTTTCCACCTCAAAAATTGAGTAAGCTTAGAGTGGAAGTCCAAACATTCAGACAGAAGGAAGGTGAATCCCTCTATGAAGCTTGGGAAAGATACAAACAATTGATCAGAAAGTGTCCCTCTAACATGCTTTCTGAATGGAACATCATAGGCATCTTCTATGATGGTCTTTCTGAACTGTCCAAGATGTCATTGGACAGCTCTGCTGGAGGATCTCTTCATTTGAAGAAGACGCCTGCAGAAGCTCAAGAACTCATTGAAATGGTTGCAAATAACCAATTCGTGTATACTTCTGAAAGGAATCCTGTGAACAGTGGCATGAATCAGAAGAAAGGAGTTCTTAAGATTGATACTCTGAATGCCATACTGGCTCAGAACAAAATATTGACTCAGCAAGTCAATATGATTTCTCAAAGTCTGTTTGGAATGCAAGCTGCACCAGGCAGTACTAAGGACGCTTTATCTAAAGAAGAAGCTTATGATCCTAAGAACCCTTCAATGGAAGAGGTGAATTACATGGGAGAACCCTATCGAAACATCTATAATCCTTCATGGAGAAATCATCCAAATCTCTTATGGAAGGATCAACAGAGACCTCAACAAGGTTTCAACAACAATAATGGTGGAAGAAACAGGTTTAGCAATGGCAAGCCTTTTCCATCATCTTCTCAGCAATAGACAGAGAATTCTTAGCAGAGCCACTCTGACTTAGCAACCATCGTCTCTGATCTAATCAAAACCACTCAAAGTTTCATGACTGAAACAAGGTCCTCCATTAGAAACTTGGAGGCACAAGTGGGTCAGCTGAGTAAGAAAGTTACTGAACTCCCTCCTAGTACTCTTCCAAGCAATATAGAAGAGAATCCAAAAGGAGAGTAAGGCCATCAACATGGCCGAACTTGGAGAGGGAAAAGAGGCAGTGAGCGCCACTGAGGAAGGCTTCAATGGATGTCCACTGGCCTCCAATGAGTTCCCTAATGAGGAACCATGGGAATCTGAGGCTCACACTGAAACCATAGAGATTCTATTGGATTTACTTCTGCCATTCATGAGCTCTGATGAGTATTCTTCCTCTGAAGAGGACGAAGATTTCACTGAAGAGCAAGTTGCTAAGTACCTTGGAGCAATCATGAAGCTAAATGACAAGTTATTTGGTAATGAGACTGGTGCACGAATTTGTAATTCGCACAACTGACCAGCAAGTGCACTGGGTCGTCCAAGTAATACCTTACGCGAGTAAGGGTCGATCCCACGGAGATTATTGGTTTGAAGCAATCGATATTTATTTTATTAATCTTAGTCAGGAGGCCAATGAAGTTATTTGGATTTAATTGTAGGAAGTCAAAGTATTTAAAATTGTAAGAAGAAAAAGGGAATAATCGCGTTACTAGTTGTTCAATAATGAGGAATATGTTGGAGTTTTGGAGATGCATTGTCCTTTGAACTTCAACTCTTCCTTGAAATCCTTCAACACACGCAAGGCTCTTTCCATGGCAAGCTCTATGTAGGGTGTCACCGTTGTCAGTGGCTACTTCCCATCCTCTCAGTGAAAACGTTCCTATGCTCTGTCACAGCACGGCTAATCATCTGTCGGTTCTCAATCAGGTTGGAGTAGAATCCATTGATTCTTTTGCGTCTGTCACTAACGCCCAACCTTCAGGAGTTTGAAGCACGTCACAGTTATTCAATCATAGAATCCTACTCGGAATACCACAGACAAGGTTTAGACTTTCCGGATTCTCATGAATGCCGCCATCAATCTGGCTTATACCACGAAGATTCTGATTAGGGAATCTAAGAGATATTCATTTAATCTGATGTAGAACGAAGGTGGTTGTCAGGCACACGTTCATGGGTTGAGGAAGGTGATGAGTGTCACGGATCATCACCTTCTTCAGGATTAAGTGCGAATAAACATCTTAGATAAGAACAAGCGTGTTTGAATGGAAAACAGAGGAATTGTATTAAATCATCGAGACGTTGCAGAGCTCCTCACCCCCAACAATGGAGTTTAGAGACTCATGCCATCAAAAAGTATGTAATTCAGATCTGAAAATGTCATAAGGTACAAGATAGGTCTCTAAAAGTTGTTTAAATAGTAAACTAGTAACCTAGGTTTACAAAATGTGAGTAAACTAAGATAATTGGTGCAGAAATCCACTTCTGGGGCCCACTTGGTGTGTGCTGGGGCTGAGACTAAAGCTATCCACGAGTTGAGGCCTTTCTTGGAGTTGAACTCCAAGTTATAACGTGTTTTGGGCGTTCAACTCCGGATCATGACGTTTTTCTGGCGTTTAACTCCAGACAGCAGCATGTACTTGACGTTCAACGCCAAGTTACGTCGTCTATCTTCGCGCAAAGTATGGACTATTATATATTGATGGAAAGCCCTGGATGTCTACTTTCCAACGCCGTTGAGAGCGCGCCAATTGGACTCCTGTAGCTCCAGAAAATCCATTTCGAGTGCAGGGAGGTCAGGATCCAACAGCATCAGCAGTCCTTTTTCAGCCTAACTCAGATTTTTTTGCTCAGCTCCCTCAATTTCAGCCAGAAAATACCTGAAATCACAGAAAAATACACAAACTCATAGTAAAGTCCAGAAATATGATTTTTGCTTAAAAACCAATAATATTCTACTAAAAACCAATTAAAACATGCTAAAATCTACATGAAATTACCCCCAAAAAGCGTATAAAATATCCGCTCATCACAACACCAAACTTAAACTGTTGCTTGTCCTCAAGCAACTAGATAAATAAAATAGGATAACAAGAAATTTAGAAGCAATAATATTTCAGAGTTTTAAGTAAAGCTCAGATTCTAATTGGATGAGCGGGGCTAGTAGCTTTTTGCTTCTGAACAGTTTTGGCATCTCACTTTATCCTTTGAAATTCAGAATGATTGGCATCCATTGGAACTCAGAATTCAGATAGTATTATTGATTCTCCTAGTTTAGTGTGTTGATTCTTGAACACAGCTACTTAATGAGTCTTGGCTGTGGCCCTAAGCACTTTGTTTTCCAGTATTACCACCGGATACATAAATGCCACAGACACATGACTTGGTGAACCTTTTCAGATTGTGACTCAGCTTTGCTAGAGTCCTCAGTTAGAGGTGTCCAGAGCTCTTAAGCACACTCTTTTTGCTTTGGATCACGACTTTAACCACTCAGTCTCAAGCTTTTCACTTGGACCTGCATGCCACAAGCACATGGTTAGGGACAGCTTGATTTAGTCGCTTAGGCCTGGATTTTATTTCCTTGGGCCCTCCTATCCATTGATGCTCAAAGCCTTGGATCCTTTTTACTCTTGCCTAGGGCTCATGGCTTTTTTTTTTTTTGACTGCTTTTTCTTGCTTCAAGAATCAATTTCATGATTTTTCAGATTATCAATAATATTTTTCGTGTTCCTCATCCCTTCAGGAGCCAATATTCATCAAATTCAAAGTACAAATTATGCACTGTTCAAGCATTCATTCAGAGAACAAAAAGTATTGCCACCACATATAATTAATTATAATTTTTATTATTGAGAACTCGAAAAATATAGATTACTTCTTTATTCTAAAAAAATCTACTACTTTATTTATGCCTGATGATGATGAGAAAAATAAATTATAGCTTAATTGGAAATAAAATCAAAATAGACATACTAATTACTACTAAATATCTCCTAAGGTGAATTTCTATAATAATACTATCACTAAGCTAAAGCAGAAAAATTGGAACTCAGCAACCTGTTGTTTTGAGGAGTAGATGTTCCTCTAATCTGTGGGGTGCTGTTCAAGGATTAATTTTTGGCGCTTCAGCTCCCTTAGATCACGCCCTTGCTCTTCCTGTTCCTTGAGCAGTTTGCAAAGCATGCTACTTTGATTATTCTGTTCTTCCTTTATTTGATCCATAGCTTCTTGTAATTTGGAAATAGAAGCCTCAAGATGTTCCCAATATTCGAATTGAGGCAGTTCTGGGAGGGCTTCTTGTGCTCTCCTTTTGGTTGAATCATCTTGTTGCTGTTGTCTGACCATTGATATTCCAGTAATGGGCTTTTCAATTAGGATATATTCAGTTATTCCCATCTTTACTCCAGCATCTTTGCAAAGCATAGAAATTAAGCTTGGATAAGCCAATCTGGCGTCCTTAGAATTCCTGTTTGCTATTTTGTATAGCTCACATGAGATCAGCTGATGGACTTCCACTTCTTTTCCCAACATGATGCAGTGAATCATTACTGCTCTTTTAATAGTGACTTCAGAACGGTTGCTGGTGGGCAATATGGAACGCCCTATGAAATCTAGCCAACCTCTGGCTACTGGTTTTAGATCTTCCCTTTTGAGTTGAACTGGGATGCCAGTCGTGCTGGTGGTCCACTTGGCTCCAGGGATGCATATGTCCTCCAGAACCTTGTCCAGCCCTTTATTGACCCTCATCATTCTCCTATTAAAGGAGTCTGGGTCATCTTTCAGTTGGGGAAGCTTAAATATCTCCCTGATCTTGTCAGAATTGGTATGAATGATCTTTCCCCTGACTACAGTCCGATGGTCAAAGAGAGCAGCTCCAATTATTCTTTGCCTTTCTGTCTGCCATAGATTAGCATAAAATTCCTGAACCATGTTCCTTCCCACTTTCGTTTCAGGATTGGCCAGAATTTCCCAATTCCTATTTCGAATTTGCTCTTGGATCTCTGGATATTCATCTTCTTTCAGATCAAATCTGACTTTCGGGATCACTGATCTGTGACTCATTATCTTGTAGTAATGGTTTGAATGTTCTTTAGTTAAGAACTTCCCTTGATTCCAAAGTGGCTTTGGATTGCTTTCTTTCTTGCCTCTTGGGTTGGGTTGTTTTCCTTTAGGGGCCATGATCTTTAGTGGGTATGTTTTTGTGATCACGGATAAAACACACCAAACTTAGAGCTTTGCTTGTCCTCAAGCAAAAGAGAAGAAAGAAGAGGGATAGAAGGAGAGCAAGTGTTGGATGGTGATGAGGAGGAGGCGCCGAACTCAAAATATAGGGAGGGGGGAGGGTAATTTTCGAAAATAAGAAAGAGATAAGATAGAAAATATGATTTATAAAAGATAGATATGATAAGAAAAAGATATAGTTTAAAATGAGAAAGATATGAATGATAATTTAAAGGATAAATCTGAAATTTTTAATTTTGAAAAAGATTTTAAAAAGATAATTGAGTTTTGAAAACAAATTTTAAAAGAGATGGATTGGATTGGAAAGCCATTTGTTTTTTTGGGTTAAGATAAATCTAAAATTTTTGAAATATGGAATTTTAAAAATCAGGGTTTTTGGAAAACTAACTTGATATGATGGATGACAATTTGGAACATGTTTATGTAAGAAATCATGGATTGAAACATAAAAATTTAGAAAAATTAGGATTAAAAACGAATTTTTACCTCCCCCCACCATCCTGGCGTTAAACGCCCAAACGATGCATGTTTTGGGCGTTTAACGCCCAATTGTTGCTTCTCCTGGGCGTTCAACGCCCAGCTGATGCTTCTTTCTGGCGTTGAACGCCAGGAAGTCCTTTGTCACTGGGCATTTTTCTGAACGCCCAGGATGCTAGCAGACTGGCGTTAAACGCCCAGAAGGTGCTTCTTTCTGGCGTTTAACGCCCAGAAGATGCTCCTTTCTAGCGTTTAACGCCCAGATGGCTACCCTTACTGGCGTTAAACGCCCAGTGGGTGCTTCCTTTGGGCGTTCAACGCCCAAAGTGTTTCTTACTGGCTTTTTCACGCCAGTGAGCTTCCAATTTTCCTTGTGACTTTGTGACTTCAACCAATTGCTATTTCACCTTTTGAAGATACTTGGACTCATACCTGTAAAGAAAAGAAAATTTATTTAATTATTAAATAAACTTTGTAAATGGCTGGGTTGCCTCCCAGCAAGCGCTTCTTTATTGTCTTTAGCTGGACTACCACTGAGCTCTAATCAAGTCTCAGTTTTGAGCATTCTTGCTCGACGTTGCCTTCAAGATAATGTTTAACTCTCTGTCCATTAACAATGAACTTTTTGTTAGATTCATTATCCTGAAGCTCTACGTATCCATATGGTGACACACTTGTAATTACATATGGACCTCTCCACCGGGATTTTAATTTCCCAGGGAATAATTTGAGCCTAGAATTGAATAGCAGAACTTTCTGCCCTGGCTTAAAGACTCTGGATGACAATTTCTTATCATGCCATCTTTTTGCTTTCTCCTTGTAAATTTTTGCATTCTCGAAAGCATTGAGTCTAAATTCCTCTAGCTCATTTAACTGGAGCAATCGTTTTTCTCCAGCTAACTTGGCATCAAGGTTTAGGAATCTGGTTGCCCAGTAGGCCTTGTGTTCCAGTTCCACTGGCAAGTGACATGCCTTTCCATACACAAGCTGGTATGGAGAGGTCCCTATAGGGGTCTTAAATGCTGTTCTGTATGCCCACAGAGCATCATCCAAGTTTCTTGCCCAATCCTTTCTACGGTTAATTACAGTCCATTCCAGGATTCTTTTGAGTTCTCTATTTGAGACTTCAGCTTGCCCATTAGTTTGTGGGTGATATGTAGTAGCTACCCTGTGGCTAACTCCATAACGTACCAGAGCAGAGTAAAGCTGTTTATTGCAGAAATGAGTGCCCCCATCACTGATTAATACTCTAGGGATACCAAATCTACTGAAGATATGTTTCTGGAGGAATTTTAACACTGTTTTAGTGTCATTAGTGGGTGTTGCAATAGCCTCCACCCATTTGGATACATAATCCAGTGCCACCAGAATATAAGTGTTTGAGTATGATGATGGGAAAGGTCCCATGAAGTCAATACCCCATACATCAAACAACTCAATCTCCAAGATTCCTTGTTGAGGCATGGCATAACTGTGAGGTAGGTTGCCTGATCTTTGGCAACTGTCACAATTAAGCACAAATGCTCGGGAATCTTTATAGAGAGTGGGCCAGTAGAAGCCACTTTGGAGGACTCTTGTGGCTGTTCGCTCACTTCCAAAATGTCCTCCGTACTGTGATCCATGGCAGTGCCATAAAATCTTTTGCGCTTCTTCCTTAGGCACACATCTACGGATTACTCCGTCTGCACATCTCTTGAAGAGATATGGTTCATCCCAAAGATAGTACTTTGCATCTGTGATTAATTTCTTTGATTGCATCCTACTGTACTCTTTGGGTATGAATCTCACTGCCTTGTAGTTTGCAATGTCTGCAAACCATGGCACTTCCTGGATGGCAAAGAGTTGCTCATCCGGAAAAGTTTCAGAGATCTCAGTGAGAGGGAGGGACGCCCCTTCTACTGGTTCTATTCGGGACAGGTGATCTGCTACTTGATTTTCTGTCCCTTTTCTGTCTCTTATTTCTATATCAAACTCTTGTAGAAGCAACACCCATCTGATGAGTCTGGGTTTTGAATCCTGCTTTGTGAGTAGATATTTAAGAGCAGCATGATCAGTGTACACAATCACTTTTGATCCTACTAAATAGGATCTGAATTTGTCAATGGCGTAAACCACTGCAAGTAGCTCTTTTTCTGTGGTTGTGTAATTCTTCTGTGCATCATTTAGAACACGGCTGGCATAGTATATGACGTGTAGAAGCTTGTCATGCCTTTGTCCCAACACTGCACCAATGGCATGGTCACTGGCATCACACATCAGTTCAAATGGTAATGTCCAGTCTGGTGCAGAGATTATTGGTGCTGTAACCAATTTAGCTTTCAGAGTCTCAAATGCCTGCAGACACTCTTTATCAAAGATAAATGGCATGTCAACAGCTAGCAGGTTGCTCAGAGGTTTGGCGATTTTTGAAAAATCCTTTATAAACCTCCTATAGAATCCTGCATGCCCCAGAAAGCTTCTGATTGCCTTAACATTAGCAGGTGGTGGTAATTTTTCAATTACTTCTACCTTAGCTTGATCCACCTCTATTCTCTTGTTCGAAATTTTGTGCCCAAGGACAATTCCTTCAGTCACCATAAAGTGACATTTTTCCCAGTTTAAAACCAGGTTAGTCTCTTGGCATCTTTTCAGAACAAGTGCTAAATGGTTAAGGCAGGAGCTGAATGAGTCTCCAAATACTGAAAAGTCATCCATGAAGACTTCCAGGAATTTTTCCACCATATCAGAGAAAATTGAGAGCATGCACCTTTGAAAGGTTGCAGGTGCATTGCACAGGCCAAATGGCATCCTTCTGTATGCAAACACTCCAGATGGGCATGTGAATGCCGTTTTCTCCTGATCCTGGGGATCTACTGCAATTTGATTATAACCTGAATATCCATCCAGGAAGCAGTAGTATTCATGACCTACTAGTCTTTCTAGCATCTGGTCTATGAATGGTAAAGGAAAATGATCCTTTCTGGTAGCTGTATTAAGCCTTCTATAATCAATGCACATACGCCACCCTGTAACTGTTCTTGTAGGAACCAGTTCATTTTTTTCATTATGAATCACTGTCATGCCACCTTTCTTAGGGACAACTTGGACAGGGCTCACCCAGGGGCTGTCAGAAATAGGATAAATAATCCCAGCCTCTAGTAATTTAGTGACCTCTTTCTGCACCACTTCTTTCATAGCTGGATTCAGCCGCCTTTGTGGTTGAACCACTGGCTTGGCGTCATCCTCCAGTAAGATCTTGTGCATGCATCTTGCTGGGCTAATGCCCTTAAGATCACTGATAGACCACCCAAGAGCTGTCTTGTGTGTCCGTAGCACTTGAATTAGTGCTTCCTCTTCCTGTGGCTCTAAGGTAGAGCTTATAATTACAGGAAAGGTATCACCTTCTCCCAGAAATGCATATTTCAGGGATGGTGGTAATGGTTTGAGTTCGGGTTTTGGAGGTTTCTCCTCTTCTTGAGGGATTTTCAGAGGTTCTATTATCTTCTCTGATTCCTCCAAATCAGGCTGAACATCTTTAAAGATGTCTTCTAGCTCTGATTCGAGACTCTCAGCCATATTGACCTCTCTTACCAGAGAGTCAATAATATCAACACTCATACAGTCATTTGTGGTGTCTGGATGTTGCATGGCTTTGACAACATTCAACTTAAACTCCTCCTCATTGACTCTCAAGGTTACTTCCCCTTTTTGGACATCAATGAGGGTTCGGCCAGTTGCTAGGAAAGGTCTTCCTAGAATAAGAGTTGCACTCTTGTGCTCCTCCATTTCCAGCACCACAAAGTCAGTAGGAAAGGCAAATGGCCCAACCTTGACAATCATGTCTTCAATCACGCCTGATGGGTATTTAATGGAGCCATCAGCAAGTTGAAGACATATCCTGGTTGGCTTGATTTCTTCAGTCAAACCAAGCTTTCTGATAGTAGATGCAGGTATTAGGTTGATACTTGCCCCAAGATCACATAAAGCTTGCTTGGTACAAGTACCTTCTAATGTGCATGGTATCATAAAGCTCCCAGGATCTTTAAGCTTCTCAGGTAAGCTTTTCAGAATGACTGCACTACATTCTTCAGTGAGGTAAACTTTTTCAGTTTCCCTCCAATCCTTCTTATGACTTAAGATCTCTTTCATGAACTTAGCATAAGATGGTATTTGCTCAAGTGCTTCTGCAAACGGAATCTTTATTTCAAGAGTCCTGAGATAGTCTACAAAGCGGGCAAATTGCTTATCCTGTTCTGCTTGGCGGAGTTTTTGAGGATAAGGCATTTTGGCTTTGTATTCCTCAACCTTAGTTGCTGCAGGTTTATTACCTACAGAAGTGGGTTGGGAAGCCTTTTTAGAAGGGTTGTTATCAGCACTTGTATGTGACTGATCACCCACTGGCATTTGAATGCTAGGGGTGGAAGCTGGAGTGGCGTTAGACGCCACTTCCTTATTTGTTACTGGCGTTTGAACGCCAGAACCATGTTCCCTTTGGGCGTTCAACGCCGGATTCATGCTTGTTTCTGGCGTTGAACGCCAGGAATGAGCATGGTCTGGGCGTTCAGCGCCAGCATCATTCCTCTCTGGGCTCTGATTGTCCTCAGAGGGATTTTGAGTAGACATCTGTTCATTTCTTGGCTTCCTGCTGCTTTGGAGTGAGGTATTTAATGTTTTCCCACTTCTTAATTGAACTGCTTGGCATTCTTCTGCTATTTGTTTTGACAGTTGCTTTTCTGTCTGCTTTAATTGCACTTCCATATTCCTGTTAGCCATTCTTGTTTCCTGTAATATTTCCTTGAATTTGGCTAGCTGCTGAGTTAGAAAGTCTAATTGCTGATTAAATTCATTATCCTGATCCACCGGACTGAGTTCTGCAGTTACTGTTTTAGCTTCTTCTTTCATGGAAAATTCACTGCTTAGGTACAGATGTTGATTTCTGGCAACTGTATCAATAAGCTCTTGAGCTTCTTCAATTGTTTTTCTCATATGTATAGATCCACCAGCTGAGTGGTCTAGAGAAATTTGAGCTTTTTCTGTAAGCCCATAGTAGAAGATGTCTAATTGCACCCACTCTGAAAACATTTCAGAGGGGCATTTTCTTAGCATCTCTCTGTATCTCTCCCAGGCATCATAAAGGGATTCATTATCTCCTTGTTTGAAGCCTTGGATGCTTAGCCTTAGCTGTGTCATCCGTTTTGGAGGGAAATAGTGATTTAGGAATTTTTCTGACAACTGTTTCCATGTTTTTATGCTGTTCTTAGGCTGGTTGTTTAACCACCTCTTAGCTTGATCTTTTACAGCAAATGGAAACAGTAATAATCTGTAGACATCCTGATCTACTTCGTTATCATGTACTGTATCAGCAATTTCCAGAAATTGTGCCAGAAATTCTGTAGGTTCTTCATGTGGAAGACCAGAGTACTGGCAATTTTGCTGCACCATGATAATGAGCTGAGGATTCAGCTCAAAGCTACTAACTCCAATGGAGGGTATACAGATACTACTCCCATATGAAGCAGTAGTGGGGTTAGCATATGACCCCAGAGTCCTCTTGGACTGTTCATTCCTACTTGTTTCCATATTGGATTACAAGAGATAATTTATATGTTGATTTTATTTATTTTATAAAAGTGGAATAAATAAAAACAAAATATATAAAAAGAATTTAAAAATATTTTTTTGAAAATTTTTCGAAAGAAATTTGAAATTGAAATCTGAAATTTATATAAAAATTTCGAAAATGTAGTTTTAAAATTAGTTAGAAAAGATATATTTTTTTTTTGAATTTTATGATGAAAGAGAAAAACACACAAAAGGCACAAGACTTAAAATTTTTAGATCTAATGCTCCTTATTTTCGAAAATTTTTGGAGGCAAAACACCAAGGAACACCAAACTTAAAAATTTTAAGATCAAAACACAAGAAAAACTCAAGAACACCTTGAAGATTCACAAGAACACCAAGAACAAAAGAAAGAACACCAAACTTAAAATTTTTAGAAAACCAAGACAAATTTTCGAAAGTTAAAGAAAACTTAGCAGGAAAACACCAAACTTAAAGTTTGGCAAAGATTCAATAAAAGAAAAATTATTTTTTTGAAAAAGATTCCAAAGAGGATACCCAATTATGAAGAACAACTACTAAAGCTCCAGCAATCCCCGGCAACGGCGCCAAAAACTTGGTGCACGAATTTGTAATTCGCACAACTGACCAGCAAGTGCACTGGGTCGTCCAAGTAATACCTTACGCGAGTAAGGGTCGATCCCACGGAGATTATTGGTTTGAAGCAATCGATATTTATTTTATTAATCTTAGTCAGGAGGCCAATGAAGTTATTTGGATTTAATTGTAGGAAGTCAAAGTATTTAAAATTGTAAGAAGAAAAAGGGAATAATTGCGTTACTAGTTGTTCAATAATGAGGAATATGTTGGAGTTTTGGAGATGCATTGTCCTTTGAACTTCAACTCTTCCTTGAAATCCTTCAACACACGCAAGGCTCTTTCCATGGCAAGCTCTATGTAGGGTGTCACCGTTGTCAGTGGCTACTTTCCATCCTCTCAGTGAAAACGTTCCTATGCTCTGTCACAGCACGGCTAATCATCTGTCGGTTCTCAATCAGGTTGGAGTAGAATCCATTGATTCTTTTGCGTCTGTCACTAACGCCCAACCTTCAGGAGTTTGAAGCACGTCACAGTCATTCAATCACAGAATCCTACTCGGAATACCACAGACAAGGTTTAGACTTTTCGGATTCTCATGAATGCCGCCATCAATCCGGCTTATACCACGAAGATTCTGATTAGGGAATCTAAGAGATATTCATTCAATCTGATGTAGAATGAAGGTGGTTGTCAGGCACACGTTCATGGGTTGAGGAAGGTGATGAGTGTCACGGATCATCACCTTCTTCAGGATTAAGTGCGAATAAACATCTTAGATAAGAACAAGCGTGTTTGAATGGAAAACAGAGGAATTGTATTAAATCATCGAGACGCTGCAGAGCTCCTCACCCCCAACAATGGAGTTTAGAGACTCATGCCGTCAAAAAGTATGTAATTCAGATCTGAAAATGTCATAAGGTACAAGATAGGTCTCTAAAAGTTGTTTAAATAGTAAACTAGTAACCTAGGTTTACAAAATGTGAGTAAACTAAGATAATTGGTGCAGAAATCCACTTCTGGGGCCCACGTGGTATGTGCTGGGGCTGAGACTAAAGCTATCCACGAGTTGAGGCCTTTCTTGGAGTTGAACTCCAAGTTATAACGTGTTTTGGGCGTTCAACTCCGGATCATGACGTTTTTCTGGCGTTTAACTCCAGACAGCAGCATGTACTTGGCGTTCAACGCCAAGTTACGTCGTCTATCTTCGCGCAAAGTATGGACTATTATATATTGATGGAAAGCCCTGGATGTCTACTTTCCAACGCCGTTGAGATCGCGCCAATTGGACTCCTGTAGCTCCAGAAAATCCATTTCGAGTGCAGGGAGGTCAGGATCCAACAGCATCAGCAGTCCTTTTTCAGCCTAACTCATATTTTTTTGCTCAGCTCCCTCAATTTCAGCCAGAAAATACCTGAAATCACAGAAAAACACACAAACTCATAGTAAAATCCAGAAATATGATTTTTGCTTAAAAACCAATAATATTCTACTAAAAACCAATTAAAACATGCTAAAATCTACATGAAATTACCCCCAAAAAGCGTATAAAATATCCGCTCATCAGAGACTTGGGAAGATGAACCCCCTTTGCTCACCAAAGAACTGGATGACTTGTCTAGGCAGAGATTACCTCAAAAGAGACAGGACACTGGGAAGTTCTCAATACCTTGTACAGTAGGCACCATGACCTTCAAGAAGGCTCTGTGTGACCTAGGATCAAGCATAAACCTCATGCCTCTCTCTGTAATGGAGAAACTAGGGATCTTTGAGGTGCAAGCTGCAAGAATCTCACTAGAGATGGCAGACAATTCAAGAAAATAAGCTTATAGACTTGTAGAGGATGTTCTGGTAAAGATTGAAGACCATTACATCCTTGCTGATTTCATAGTCCTAGAGACTGGGAAGTGCATGGATGAATCCATCATCCTTGGCAGACCCTTCCTAGCCACAACAAAGGCTGTGATTGATGTTAACAGAGGAGAATTGATCATTCAAGTGAATGAAGAATCCCTTGTGTTTAAGGCTCAAGGATATCCCTCTGTAACCATGGAGAGGAAGCATGAAGAGCTTCTCTCAAAACAGAGTCAAACAGAGTCCCCACAGTCAAACTCTAAGTTTGGTGTTAGGAGGCCACAACCAAACTCTAAGTTTAGTGTTGAACCCCCACATTCAAACTCTAAGTTTGGTGTTGGGAGGTTCCAACATTACTCTGAGTATCTGTGAGGCTCCATGAGAGCCCACTGTCAAGCTACTGACATTAAAGAAGCGCTTGTTGGGAGGCAACCCAATGTCATATTTATCTATTTTCCTTTTGTTATTTTATGTTTCTGTAGGTTGATGATCATGGGAAGTCACAAAATCAATTGAAAAAGTAAAAATAGAATGAAAAACAGAAAGAAAAATAGCACACCCTGGAGGAAAACTTGCTGGTGTTTAAACTCCAGTAAGGGCAGCAAATGGGCATTTTACGCCCAGTCTGGAACCATTTTGGGCGTTTAACGCCAGAAAGGGGCATCAGACTGGCGTTAAACGCCAGGAAGGGGCAAGAAGCTGGCATTAAACACCAGAAATGGGTACCAGCCCGGCGTTTAATGCCAGAATTGGCAAAGAGAGCAATTTTGCTCGCCACTTGGTGCAGGGATGAATTTTTCTTGACACCTCAGGATCTGTGGACCCCACAGGATCCCCACCTACCCCACCACTCTCTCTTCTTCACTCATTCACCAATCACCTCAACTCCTCTTCCCCAAAAACGCCTCACCTATCAAATCCCACTATTCTCTTCACCATTCACATCCATCCCTCATAAAACCCACTTACCTAACCATTCAAATTCAAACCACTTTCCCTCCCAAACCCACCCATACATGACCGAACCCTACCCCTCTCTCCACTCATATATAGACCCATCTTCACTCCTTCATTTTCACACAACCTAAACACTACTTCTCCCCCTTGGCCGAACCACAAAGCCTCCTCCATCTCCTCTATTTCTTCTTCTTCTACTCTCTTCTTTCTTCTTTTGCTCGAGGATGAGCAAACCTTCTAAGTTTGGTGTGGTAAAAGCATTGCTTTTTGTTTTTTCATAACCATTTATGGCATCTAAGGCCGGAGAAACCTCTAGAAAGAGGAAAGGGAAGGCAAAAGCTTCCACCTCCGAGTCATGGGAGATGGAGAGATTCATCTCAATGGTGCATCAAGACCACTTCTATGAAGTTGTGGCCATGAAAAAGGTGATCCCCGAGGTCCCTTTCAAACTCAAAAAGAGTGAATATCCGGAAATCCGATATGAGATCCGAAGGAGAGGTTGGGAAGTTCTTACCAACCCCATTCAACAAGTCGGAATCTTAATGGTTCAAGAGTTCTATGCTAATGCATGGATCACCAAGAATCATGATCAAAGTGTGAACCCGGACCCAAAGAATTGGCTTACAATGGTTTGGGGGAAATGCTTAGATTTTAGTCTGGAAAATGTAAGGTTGGCATTCAACTTGCCCATGATGCAAGGAAATGAACACCCTTACACTAGAAGGGTCAACTTTGATCAAAGGTTGGACCAAGTCCTCATAGACATTTGTGAAGAGGGCGCTCAATGGAAGAGAGATTCAAGAGGGAAGCCGGTTCAACTGAGAAGGCATGACCTCAAGCCCGTGGCTAGAGGATGGTTGGAGTTTATCCAACGCTCAATCATTCCCACTAGCAACTGGTCTGAATTTACTATAGACTGGGCTATCATGATTCATAGCATCATGATTGGAGAGGAAGTAGAAGTTCATGAGGTTATATCCCAAGAACTTTATAAGGTGGCGGACAAGTCCTCTACCTTGGCAAGGTTAGCCTTCCTTCATCTCATTTGTCACCTCTGTTATTCAGTTGGATTTGACATAGAGGGAGACACCCTCATTGATGAGGACAAGCCCATCACTAAGAAAAGAATGGAACAAACAAGAGATCCCACTCATCATGAAATCCCTGAGATGCCTCAAGGGATGCACTTTCCTCCACAAAATTACTGGGAGGAAATCAACATCTCCCTAGGAGAATTGAGTTCCAACATGGGAAAACTAAGGGTGGAGCACCAAGAACATTCCATTCTCCTCCATGAAATTAGAGAAGATCAAAGAATCATGAGAGAGGAGCAACAAAGATAAGGAAGAGATATTGAGGAGCTCAAGCACTCCATAAGATCTTCAAGAGGAAGAACAAGCCGCCATCACTAAGGTTGACCCGTTCTTTAATCTCCTTGTTCTTTATTTTTCTGTTTTTCGAATCTTCATGCTTATGTTTATCTATGTTTGTGTCTTATGATCATTAGTGTCTTAGTGTCTATGCCTTAAAGTTATGAATGTCCTATGAATCCATCACCTTTCTTAAATGAAAAATGTTCTTAATTGAAAAAGAGAAGAATTGCATGAATTTTGAATTTTATAACAGATTAATTATTTTGATGTGGTGGCAATACTTTTTGTTTTCTGAATGTATGCTTGAACAGTGCATATGTCTTTTGAATTTATTGTTCAAGAATGTTAAAATTGTTGGCTCTTGAAAGAATGATAAAAAAGGAGACATGTTACTGAGGATCTGAAAAATCATAAAAATTATTCTTGAAGCAAGAAAAAGTAGTGAAAAGCTTGTAGAAAAAAAAAAGAGAGTATATGCGAAAAAAAAAAGAGAGAGAAAAAGCAAGCAGAAAAAGCCAATAGCCCTTTAAACCAAAAGGCAAGGGTAATAAAAAGGATCCAAGGCTTTGAGCATCAGTGGATAGGAGGGCCTACAAGAATAACATCCTGGCCTAAGCAGCTAAACCAAGCTGTCCCTAACCATGTGCTTGTGGCGTGAAGGTGTCAAGTGAAAACTTGAGACTTAGCGGTTAAAGTCGTGATCCAAAGCAAAAAGAGTGTGCTTAAGAACCCTGGACACCTCTAATTGGGGACTCTAGCAAAGCTGAGTCACAATCTGAAAAGGTTCACCCAGTTATGTGTCTGTGGCATGGATGTATCCGGTGGTAATACTGGAAAACAGAGTGCTTTGGGCCACGGCCAAGACTCATAAAGTAGATGTGTTCAAGAATCATCATACTTAACTAGGAGAATCAATAACACTATTCGGATTCTGAGTTCCTATAGAAGCCAATCATTCTGAACTTCAAAGGATAAAGTGAGATGCCAAAACTGTTCAGAGGCAAAAAGCTACTAGTCCCGCTCATCTAATTGGAGCTAAGTTTCATTGATAGTTTGGAGTCTATAGTATATTCTCTTCTTTTTATCTTATTTGATTTTCAGTTGCTTGGGGACAAGCAACAATTTAAGTTTGGTGTTGTAATGAGCGGATAATTATACGCTTTTTGGCATTGTTTTTAGTATGTTTTTAGTATGTTTTAGTTAGTTTTGATTATATTTTTATTAGTTTTTAGTTAAATTTCACTTTTCTAGACTTTACTATGAGTTTGTGTGTTTTTCTGTGATTTCAGATATTTTCTGGCCGAAATTGAGGGACCTAAGCAAAAATCTGATTCAGAGGCTGAAAAGGACTGCAGATGCTGTTGGATTCTGACCTCCCTACACTCGAAGTAAATTTTCTGGAGCTACAAAAGCCCAATTGGCGCGCTCTTAATTGCGATGGAAAGTAGACATCTTGGGCTTTCCAGAAATGTATAATAGTCCATACTTTGCCCAATATTTGATGGCCCAAACAGGCGTTCCAAGTCAGCTCAAGAATTCTGGCGTAAAACGCCGGAACTGGCACAAGAATGGGAGTTAAACGCCCAAACTGGCACAAAAGCTGGTGTTTAACTCCAAGAAAAGTCTCTACACGAAAATGCTTCAATGCTCAGCCCAAGCACACACCAAGTGGACCCGGAAGTGGATTTTTATGTCATTTACTCATTTCTGTAAACCCTAAGCTACTAGTTCTCTATAAATAAGACCTTTTGCTATTGTATTTTCATCTTGGTTCTTCTGGTTCCCTCTCTGGGGCCGAAGCCAATGATCACCTTGTTCCTATGTATTTTCAACAGTGGAGTTTTTACACACCATAGATTAAGGTGTGGAGCTCTGCTGTACCTCGAGTATTAATGCAATTACTATTGTTCTTCTATTCAATTCGGCTTATTCTTGTTCTAAGATATCACTTGTTCTTCAACTTGATGAATGTGATGATCCGTGATACTCATCATCATTCTCACCTATGAACGTGTGCCTGACAACCACCTCCGTTCTACCTTTGATTGAGTGGATATCTCTTGGATCCCTTAATCGGAATCTTCGTGGTATAAGCTAGAATTGATGGCGGCATTCAAGAGAATGCGAAAGGTCTAAACATTGTCTGTGGTATTCTGAGTAGGATTCAAGGATTGAATGACTGTGACGAGCTTCAAACTCGCGATTGTGGGGCGTTAGTGACAGACGCAAAAGAATCACTGGATTCTATTCCGACATGATCGAGAACCGACAGCTGAATAGCCGTGCTGTGACAAAGCGCGTTGAACATTTTCACTGAGAGGATGGGAATGTAGCCATTGACAACGGTGATGCCCAACATACAGCTTGCCATGGAAAGGAGTAAGAAGGATTAGATGAAGACAGTAGGAAAGCAGAGAGACAAAAGGGACAAAGCATCTCCATACGCTTATCTGAAAATCTCACCAATGAATTACATAAGTATCTCTATCTTTATTTTATGCTTTATTCATAAATCATCTATAACCATATCTGCCTGATTGAGATTTACAAGATGACCATAGCTTGCTTCATACCAACAATCTCCGTGGGATCGACCCTTACTCGCGTAAGGTTTATTACTTGGACGACCCAGTGCACTTGCTGGTTAGTTGTGCGAAGTTGTGATAAAAAGTTGAGATTGCAATTGAGCATACCATGTTGATGGCGCCATTGATGATCACAATCTCGTGCACCAATATGCATAAGAAGGAGATGATGGTTCTTGATAAGTGTAAAAAGAGGATGGTTCTTGGTATGAATAGGGAGATGGTGGTTCTTGATATGAATATGGAGGTGGTGGCTCTTGATAGTTGGAACATGGAGCATTGAAATTCCTTTGGTTTTGACTTTTCCACCCGAAATTTGGACAGTTTTTCCATCCACCATGATATGAATCACTACTCGGGTGTGAGTAGTAACCCATGTGATTTCTCTCCATTATTTTTCCTTAGCACAGAACACCAAAAAGGATTAAACGCACCATGTGGTAAATAGGAAAGCAAAGAAGAAAGAACAAAATTCTAAGAATTAAAATAAAACTAACTAGGAAACACTAAACTTAATTTCAGAAATTAAGAAAAATATTGGTGCTATTTATTTATTAATTTTTTTTCAAAATTTTTTTATATAAAATTTAAATAAAATTGAAACTAAAATGCCTAATCTAAGCAATCAAACAACCAATAGTTGTTAATCACAGTCAATCGCCGGCAACGGCGCCAAAAACTTGGTGCGGTGATTTATTACCCACAAACTAACCGGCAAGTGCACCGGGTCGTACCAAGTAATACCTTACATGAGTAAGGGTCGATCCCACGAGAATTGATGGATCAAGCAACAATGATTGATTGATTGGCTTAGTAGGCAAGCAGAAAATGGTTTTGAGATATTCAAAAAATTTAAATTGAAAATATCAGAAGGCAGGCGTGCAAGTAAATAAGTTGAAAATAAAATATTGGAGAAACAGTTAAGACTTCAGAGTTATCTATTTTTCCGGAATAACTTTTCTTACTAACTATTTTAATCATGTAGGATTTAATTTTTGGCAAACTATATGTGACTAGACCCTAATTTCTTAGACCTTTCTAGTCTCCTCTAAAATTCATCGATTGCCAATGCCTTGGTCAATTAATTCCAATTCGAGAGTGAAGTTCAAATTCTAGTTTATATGCTACAAAAATTCTAATTACCCAAAAATAAGAGGATTATATGTCATGTATCCTGTTAAATCCAAATAATTAAAATTTAGGAGAATATGTTTTTAAGCTGTTGTTCAAGTAAAGAGCTTTTCCAAGTTTTACAAGAACTCAAATAGAAAGAGGGTCATACTTCTGTTCCACCCAAATTCATGAGATAAAGAGCGAAAACAATTCTTAAATTATAAATCCACACATGAATTAATATAGAAAAAGCAATAAAATCAATCCATACAAATAGATAGAGCTCCTAACCTTAACAATGGAGGTTTAGTTGCTTATGACTTGGAGAAAAATAGGATTCTCCTCAAATGTACAAAGTTCCAATCTGATGGCTTCCTTCCTTCATAGAAGAAAAGTCTCCCCTTTTTATAACTAATCCTAATTAATTTAAAATGTAATTTTTTAAATTAAAATAATATCTTTTCCTATTTTAAAATCAAATTTGAATTTAAATCAGAATTAACTAACTACTCCACGTCTTGTAACGTGGGGACCACTTGACTTCACTGGATTCGTGCCTAACTTGGGTGCTAAAATGGGGCCCAGAAATCACCCCCAGCGTTTTCTACATTTTCTGCTCGTGGCGCATGTCACGCGTACACGTCAATGGTTGGTGCACGAAAATTACAATCATAATTTTGTAATTCCGCACAACTAACCAGCAAGTGCACTGGGTCGTCCAAGTAATACCTTACGTGAGTAAGGGTCGATCCCACGGAGATTGCCGGCTTGAAGCAAGCTATGGTTATCTTATTATTCTTAGTCAGGATATCAATAGTGGTTCTTAGTTTTAATTGCAAAAAGTAAAAGAGCATGAATTAAATGATACTTGTTATGCAGTAATGGAGAACAGGTTGAGGTTTTGGAGATGCTCTGTCTTCTAAATCTCTGCTTTCCTAGTGTTGTCTACTTCACGCACGCAAGGCTCCTTCCATGTGTAGAGACTTGTCCTGGAGTTAAATGCCAAGTTGCAGCCTGTTTCTGGCATTTAACTCTAGCTTGTAACCTATTTCTGGCGTTTAACTCTAGTTTGTAACCTGTTTCTGGCGTTTAACGCCATAATAGGGCAGGAAGTTGGTGTTAAACGCCAGTTTGCATCGTCAAAACTCGGGCAAAGTATGAACTATTATATATTTCTGGAAAGACCTGGATGTCTACTTTCCAACGCAATTAAGAGAGCGCCATTTAGACTTCTGTAGCTCCAAAAAATCCATTTCGAGTGCAGAGAGGTCAGAATCCAACAGCATCAGCAGTCCTTTTTCAGCCTCTGAATCAGATTTTTGCTCAGATCCCTCAATTTCAGCTAGAAAATACCTGAAATCACAAAAAAACACACAAACTCATAGTAAAGTCCAGAAATATGATTTTTACATAAAAACTAATAAAAATATACTAAAAAATGACTAAATCATACTAAAAACTACCTAAAAAACAATGCCAAAAAGCGTATAAATTATTCGCTCATCACAACAGCAAACTTAAATTGTTGCTTGTCCCCAAGCAACTGAAAATCAAATAGGATGAAAAGAAGAGAACATACAATGAATCTCACAATATCAAAGAAGCTTAGTCCCAATTAGATGAGCGGGGCAAGTAGCTTTTTGCTTCTGAACAGTTTTGGCATCTCACTTTATCCTTTGAAATTCATAATGATTAGCATCTATAGGAACTTAGAATTTTAGATAGTGTTATTGATTCTCCTAGTTTAGTATGTTGATTCTTTAACACAGCTACTTTATGAGTCTTGGTCGTGGTCCTAAGAACTTTGTTTTCCAGTATTACCACTGGATACATAAATGCCACAGACACATAACTGGGTGAACCTTTTCAGATTGTGACTTAGATTTGCTAAAGTCCCCGGTTAGAGGTGTCCAGAGTTCTTAAGCATACTCTTTTTGCTTTGGATCACGACTTTAACCACTCAGTCTCAAGCTTTTCACTTGGACTTTCATGACACAAGCACATGGTTAGGGACAGCTTGATTTAGCTGCTTAGGCCTGGATTTTATTTCATTGGGCCATCCTATCCATTAATTCTCAAAGCCTTGGGTCCTCGTTACCCTTGCCTTTTGGTTTAAAGGGCTATTGGCTTTTTCTGCATGCTTTTTCTTTTTCTTTCTTTTTTTGCAAGCTTTGTTATTCACTGCTTTTGCTTGCTTCAAGAATCAATTTCATGATTTTTCAGATTATCAATAACATTTCTCTTCGTTCATCATTCTTTCAAGAGCCAACAATTTTAACATTCATAAACTTCACTATAAAAAATATGCATTGTTCAAGCATTCATTCAGAAAACAAAAAGCATTGCCACCACATCAAAATAATTAAACTAATTTCAAGGATGAATTCAAAATTCATGTACTTCTTGTTCTTTTGTATTTAGAACATTTTTCATTTTAAGAAAGGTGAAGGATTCATAGGACATTCATAGCTTTAAGACATAGACATTAGACACTAATGATCATGTAGTGAAGACACAAACATAGACAAACACAAAGCATGAAAATTCGAAAAGCAGAAAAATAAGAACAAGGAAATTAAAAAACGGGTCCACCTTAGTGATGGCGGCTAGTTCTCCTTCTTGAAGATCCTATGGAGTGCTTGAGCTCCTCAATGTCTTTTCCTTGTCTTTATTGCTCTTCCTTCATGGCTCCTTGATGTGCAGTCAAATGCTCTATTATTGAGCTATGGACCTTTGAGATGAACCTCTCCATCTCTCATGACTCGGAGGTGGAAGCAACTGCCTTCCCTTTCCTCTTTCTAGATGTTTCTCCGGCCTTAGGTGCCATAAATGGTTATGAAAAAACAAAAAAGCAACGCTTTTACCACACCAAACTTAAAAGGTTTGCTCGTCCTCGAGCAAAAAAAGAAAGAAAGAAGGGGAAGAAAAAGAAAATGAAGGAGATGGAGGGAGAGAGATGGAGGTGATTGGTGAAGGATAGTTTGGGAAGGGTGTTATGGGTAGTTGTGAAGAAGAGAGAGGATGAGTTGACGTTGGTGGGGATCCTGTGGGGTCCACAGATCCTGAGGGGTCAAGGACTTAGTATCCCTGCTCCATTTAAGCATTTAAAAACGCCCTCAGAGTGCAATTCTGGCATTTAATGCCAAACCGCTGCCTGTTTCTGGTGTTAAACGCCAGCTTTTATACCTTTCCTGGCGTTTAACGCCAAACTGTTGCTTGTTTCTGGCGTTAAATGCCAGCTTGATGCTTCTTTCTGGCGTTAAACGCTAGTTTGGTGCTTCTTTCTGGCGTTAAACGCCCAGAATGGTGCCAGACTGGGCGTTTAACGCCCATTCTGCTACCCTTAGCTTCTCCTCCAGGGTGTGTTATTTTTAATGCTGTTTTCGATTTTGCTTTAATTCTGCAGTTATTTTTGTGACTCCACAAGATCATCAACCTAAAGGAAACATAAAATAATAATGGAAAATAAAATGAGAAAGTGATTAACATAGATAAATAAGATTGGGTTGCCTCCCAATAAGTGCTTCTTTACTGTCAATAGCTTGACATTACTGAGCTTTATAGTTTGTAATGTCTGCAAACCATGATGCTTCCTAAATGGCAAATAATTGCTCATCCGGGAAGGTTTCAGAAATCTCAGTAGGAGGGAGGGACGCTCCTGCTACTGGGTCTATCCGGGACAGGTGATCAGCTACTTGGTTCTCTGTCCCTTTTCTGTCTATTATTTCTATATCAAACTCTTGCAGAAGCAACACCCATCTTATGAACCTGGGTTTTGAATCCTGCTTTGTGAGTAGATATTTAAGAGCAGCATGGTCAATGTACACAATCACTTTTGATCCTACTAAATAGGATCTGAACTTGTCAATGGCAAAAACCACTGCAAGCAATTCCTTTTCTGTGGTTGTGTAATTTTTCTGCACATCATTTAAGACATGGCTAGCATAGTAATTGACGTGCAGAAGCTTGTCATGCCTCTGTCCCAATACTGCCCAATAGCATGATCGCTGGCATCACACATTAGTTTGAATGGTAATGTCCAGTCTGGTGAAGAAATGACAGGTGTTGTGACCAACTTAGCCTTCAGAGTCTTAAAGGCCTGCAACACTCTTTGTCAAAGACAAATGGTGTATCAGCCACTAGCAGGTTACTCAGAGGTTTTGCAATTTTTGAAAAATCCTTTATAAACCTCCTGTAGAATCCTGCATGTCCCAGAAAACTTCTGGTTGCCTTAACATTGGTGGGTGGTGGTAATTTTTCAATTACCTCTACCTTAGCTTGATCCACCTCTATTCCTTTGTTCGAAATTTTATTCCCAAGGACAATTCCTTCAGTCACCATAAAGTGACATTTTTCCCAGTTTAAAACCAGGTTAGTCTCTTGGCACCTTTTCAGAACAAGTGCTAGATGATCAAGACAGGAGCTGAATGAGTCTCCAAATACTAAGAAGTCATCCATGAAGACTTCCAGAAATTTTTCCACCATATCAGAGAAAATAGAAAGCATGCATCTCTGAAAGGTTGTTGATGCATTGCACAGACCAAAAGGCATCCTTCTGTAGGTAAATACTCCAGATGGACATATGAATGTTGTTTTCTCTTGATCCTGAGGATCTACTGCGATTTGGTTATAGCCTGAATAGCCATCCAAAAAACAGTAATAGTAATGACCTGCTAGTCTTTCTAGCATCTGGTCTATGAATGGTAAAGGAAAATGATCCTTTCTGGTGGCTGTATTGAGCCTTCTATAGTTGGTGCACGAAATTGTGATCACTACTTTTCACAACTCAAATAATCCCCGGTGATGAAACCAAAAACTTGGTGTTCAACACCATGGCATAAACACAACTTCGCACAACTAACCAGCAAGTGTACTGGGTCGTCCAAGTAATAAACCTTACGCGAGTAAGGGTCGATCCCACAGAGATTGTTGGTATGAAGCAAGCTATGGTCACCTTGTAAATCTCAGTCAGGCAAACTTAAATGGGTATGGTGATAAACGCATAAAACATAAAGATAAAGATAGAGATACTTATGTAATTCATTGGTAGGAACTTCAGATAAGCGTATGAAGATGCCTTCCCTTCCGTCTCTCTGCTTTCCTACTGTCTTCATCCAATCCTTATTACTCCTTTCCATGGCAAGCTTAAGCAAGGGTTTCACCGTTGTCAGTGGCTACCTCCCATCCTCTCAGTGGAAATGTTCAACGCACCCTGTCACGGCACGGCTATCCATCTGTCGGTTCTCAATCAGGCCGGAATAGAATCCAGTGATTCTTTTGCGTCTGTCACTAACGCCCCGCCCTTAGGAGTTTGAAGCACGTCACAGTCATTCAATCATTGAATCCTACTCAGAATACCACAGACAAGGTTAGACCTTCCGGATTCTCTTGAATTCCGCCATCAGTTCTAGCCTATACCACGAAGACTCTGATCTCACGGAATGGCTGGCTCGTTTTTCAGGTGAGCACTCGGTTGTCAGGCGATCAACCATGCATCGTGTATCAGGAATCCAAGAGATATTCACCCAATCGAAGGTAGAACGGAGGTGGTTGTCAGTCACACGTTCATAGGTGAGAATGATGATGAGTGTCACGGATCATCACATTCATCAAGTTGAAGAACAAGTGATATCTTAGAACAAGAACAAGCGGAATTGAATAGAAGAACAATAGTAATTGCATTAATACTCGAGGTACAGCAGAGCTCCTCACCTTAATCTATGGTGTGTAGAAACTCCACCGTTGAAAATACATAAGAACAAGAGTGATCATTGGCTTCGGTCCCAGAGAGGGAACCAGAAGAACCAAGATCTGATCTAAGAACTAGATGTCCAAAGATGATCAAAGGATCGAAAATAATCCAAAGATGATAATACAATAGTAAAAGGTCCTACTTATAGAAAACTAGTAGCCTAGGGTGTACAGAGATGAGTAAAAGACATAAAAATCCACTTCCGGGCCCACTTGGTGTGTGCTTGGGCTGAGCAATGAAGCATTTTCGTGTAGAGACTCTTCTTGGAGTTAAACGCCAGCTTTTATGCCAGTTTGGGCGTTTAACTCCCATTTTGGTGCCAGTTCTGGCGTTTAACGCTGGAATTCCTGAGGGTGACTTTGAACGCCGGTTTAGGCCATCAAATCTTGGGCAAAGTATGGACTATCATATATTGCTGGAAAGCCCAGGATGTCTACTTTCCAACGCCGTTGAGAGCGCGCCAATTGGGTTTTTGTAGCTCCAGAAAAGTCACTTCGAGTGCAGGGAGGTCAGAATCCAACAGCATCTGCAGTCCTTTTTTGGTCTCTGAATCAGATTTTTGCTCAGGTCCCTCAATTTCAGCCAGAAAATACCTGAAATCACAGAAAAACACACAAACTCATAGTAAAGTCCAGAAAAGTGAATTTTAACTAAAAACTAATAAAAATATACTAAAAACTAACTAGATCATACTAAAAACATACTAAAAACAATGCCAAAAAGCGTATAAATTATCCGCTCATCAATAGTCAATACATATACGCCACCTTGTAATTGTTCTTGTAGGAACCAGTTCATTCTTTTCATTATGAATCACTGTCATGCCTCCCTTTTTGGGTACAACTTGGACTGGGCTCACCCAGGGGCTATCAGAAATAGGATAAATAATCCCAGCCTCTAGTAACTTAGTGACCTCTATCTGCACCACCTCCTTCATGGTTGGATTCAGCCACCTCTGTGGTTGAACCACTGGCTTAGCATTATCCTCCAATAGGATCTTATGCATGCATCTG
Organism: Arachis hypogaea; assembly: GCF_003086295.3. Classification (NCBI taxonomy): domain Eukaryota; kingdom Viridiplantae; phylum Streptophyta; class Magnoliopsida; order Fabales; family Fabaceae; genus Arachis; species Arachis hypogaea. Next base: position 30,128,379 of record NC_092044.1, on the reverse strand, counting down.
GCTGGGCTAATGCCCTTAAGATCACTTATGGACCACCCAAGAGCTGTCTTGTGTGTCCTTAGCACCTGAATTAGTGCTTTCTCTTCCTGTGGCATTAAAGCAGAGCTTATGATTACAGGAAAAGTGTCACCTTCTCCCAGAAATACATATTTCAGGGATGGTGGTAGTGGTTTGAGCTCGGGTTTAGGAGGTTTCTCCTTTTCCTGAGGAGTTTTCAGAGGTTTTTTTATTTCCTCTGGTTCCTCCAGATCAGGATGAACATCTTTAAAGATGTCCTCTAGCTCTGATTCGAGACTCTCAGCCATATTGATCTCCTCTACCAGAGAGTCAATAATATCAACGCTCATGCAGTCTTCTGATGTGTCTGGATGCTGCAAAGCTTTGACAACATTCAACTTAAACTCAACCTCATTGACTCTCAGGGTCATTTCCCTTTTTTGGACGTCAATGAAGGTTCGTCCAGTTGCTAGGAAAGGTCTTCCTAGAATGAGAGTTGCACTCTTGTGCTCCTCCATTTCCAGCACTACAAAGTCAGTGGGAAAGGCAAATGGCCAAACCTTGATAATCATATCCTCAATTACGCCTGATGGATATTTAATGGAGCCATTAGCAAGTTGAAGACATATCCGGGTTAGTTTGACCTCTTTAGTCAAGCCAAGCTTTCTGATAGTGGATGCAGGGATTAGGTTGATACTTGCCCCAAGATCACATAGAGCTGTCATAGTACAAGCACCCTCTAATGTGCATGGTATCGTAAAGCTTCCAGGATCATTAAGCTTCTCTGGTAAGCTTTTCAGAATGACTGCACTGCATTCTTCAGTGAGGAAAACGTTTTTCAGTTTCTCTCTAATCCTTCTTATGACTTAAGATCTCTTTCATGAACTTAGCATAAGAGGGTATTTGCTCAAGTGCTTCTGCAAACGGAATCTTTATTTCAAGAGTCCTGAGATAGTCTGCAAAGCGAGCAAATTGTTTATCCTGTTCCGCATGGCGGAGTTTTTGAGGATAAGGCATCTTGGCTTTATACTCTTCAACCTTAGTTGCTGCAGGTTTATTTCCTATAGAGGTGGTTGGAGCAGCCTGCTTAAGGGGGTTATTATCAGAACTTGCAAGTGTCTGACCCATCTTTGGCGTTTGAACGCCAGGAATGGGAGCTGAATGGGCATTTAACGCCAGATTCCCACCCTTTTCTGGCGTTTGAACGCCAGATTTGGGCATCCACTGGGCGTTTAACGCCAGTTTCTCACCCTTTTCTGGTGTTTGAACGCCGGAATTTTTCCTCTCTGGGTCCTTACTGTCCTCAGAGGGATTTTGGGTAGTGGTTTACTCATTCTCTATCAGATATTCCTTTCTTGGCTTTTTGCTACTTTGAGTTGAGGTATTTAATGTTTTTTCACTTCGTAATTGAACTGCTTCGCACTCTTCTGTTATCTGTTTTGATAATTGCTGTTTTGTCTGATCCAATTATCTTTCCATATTCTGATTATCATTCTTGGTTTCTTGTAGCATCTCCTTAAATTCTGCTAACTGTTTTGTTATGGAAGATAGTTGCTGATTGAGTTCAGCAACTTGTTCCTGAGGACTAAAGTCAGTGGATACTGCCTTAGCCTCTTCATTTATGGAGGACTCATTACTTAAGTACAGATGCTGATTTCTAGCAACCATATCTATGAGCTCTTGAGCCTCTTCAATCATTTTTCTCATGTGTATAGATCCACCAGCTGAGTGGTCTAGAGATATCTGAGCTTTTTCTGTAAGCCCGTAGTAGATGTCTAACTGCACCCACTCTGAAAACATTTCAGAGGGGCATTTTCTTAGCATCTCTCTGTACCTCTCCCAGGCATCGTAAAGAGATTCATTATCCCCTTGTTTGAATCCTTGGATGTCCAACCTTAGCTGTGTCATCCTCTTAGGAGGGAAATATTGATTTAGGAATTTGTCTGACAACTGTTTTCATGTTCTTATGTTAGCCTTAGGTTGGTTATTTAACCACCTCTTAGCTTGGTCTTTTACAGCAAATAGAAACAGTAATAATATGTAGACATCCTGATCTACTTCCTTATCATGTACTGTGTCAGCAATTTGTAAGAACTGTGCCAGAAACTCAGTAGGTTCTTCCTGTGGAAGACCGGAATACTGCCAATTTTGCTGCACCATAATAATGAGCTGATGATTTAACTCAAAACTACTGACTCCGATGGAGGGTATACAGATACTACTCCAATATGAAGTAGTAGTGGGGTTAGCATATGACCCCAGAGTCCTTCTGGACTGTTCATTTCCACTTAGGTCTATGATGGAGAAAGGGAGATGATATGGATTGGACATATATATATATAATTTTTTTTATATACCGAGATTAAAATAAAGTAAAACAGAATAAATGAAAAATAAAATAAAAATTCAAAAATTAGAAAAATAATTAAAGGGAAATTCAAAACTAAAATACTTAATTAATTAATTAAAAAGATTTGAAAAATTGGGATAAGGATTTTCAAAAAATAAAGAGAGAGAAAGTGGTTAGGAAGTTTTGAAAAAGATATGTCTTAAAAGATACTTGTAAGAAAAATAATTAAAAGAAAAGATTTGAAAAAGATATGATTTTTGAAAACTTGACTGCTAAGATATGATAAGATAAAATTTTGAAATTGAAATCTGAAATTTTTATCAACAATTTCGAAATTTTTGCTTAAAAATAGTTAGAGAAGATATTTTTTTGATTTTTGAATTTTATGATGAAAGATAAAAACACACAAAAGACACAAGACTTAAAATTTTTAGATCTGGCACCCTTGTTTTTCGAAAATTTTTGGAGGGAAACACCAAGGGACACCAAACTTAAAAATTTTAAGATTAAAACACAAGGAAGACTCAAGAACACTTTGAAGACTTACAAGAACAGCAAGAACAAAATTCAAAGACTCAAGAACATAAAAAGAACACCAAACTTAAAATTTTGACACAAGATTTAATCAAAGAAAAATTATTTTTGAAAAGAAGATACCAAAAATATAAGCCAACGCTTTAACCAATTGAGCTATGAAAGAAAAAGTATTTTCTTGAAGAATCCTTTTTTGAACTTTTTCGAAAATCACAAGAAAAAAAAAAGGAAAGACACCGGACAAGAAAAACTAAAGATCAAACAAGAAAAATAATTAAGAACAAGTAATGAAAAATATGAAGAAAAATAAGAACATGCAATTCAAAAATTATGAAGAAAAATAAAAACATGCAATTGACACCAAACTTAAAATATGAAACTAATCTCAAATAAAAGACTCAAAGAAAAATAAAAAATTAATAAAAAAATAAATTTTTTTTAAAATGAAATTAAGGACTTAGATTTGATGACTCTATAGCAACAATACTAAATTTTTCTTAATCTAAGCAATAAGATGAACCGTCAGTTGTCCAAACTCGAACAATCCCTGGCAACGACGCCAAAAACTTGGTGCACAAAAATTACAATCACAATTTTGCAATTCCGCACAACTAACCAGCAAGTGCACTAGGTCGTCCAAGTAATACCTTACGCGAGTAAGGGTCGATCCCATGGAGATTGCCGGCTTGAAGCAAGCTATGGTTATCTTATTATTCTTAGTCAGGATATCAATAGTGGTTCTTAGTTTTAATTGCAAAAAGTAAAAGAGCATGAATTAAATGATACTTGTTATGCAGTAATGGAGAACAACTTGAGGTTTTGGAGATGCTTTGTCTTCTGAATCTCTAGTTTCCTACTGTTGTCTTCTTCACGCACGCAAGGCTCCTTCCATGTGTAGAGACTTGTCCTGGAGTTAAACGCCAACTTGCAGCCTATTTTTGGCGTTTAACTCTAGCTTGTAACCTGTTTCTGGCGTTTAACTCTAGTTTTTAACCTGTTTCTGGCGTTTAACGCCAGAATAGGGCAGGAAGTTGGCGTTAAATGCCAATTTGCGTCATCAAAACTCGGGCAAAGTATAGACTATTATATATTGCTGGAAGGCCCTGGATGTCTACTTTCCAACAGAATTAAGAGCGTGCCGTTTGGACTTCTGTAGCTCCAAAAAATATATTTCGAGTGCAGGGAGGTCAGAATCCAATAGCATCAGCAGTCCTTTTTCAGCCTCTGAATCAGATTTTTGCTCAGGTCCCTCAATTTCAGCCAGAAAATATCTAAAATCACAAAAAAACACATAAACTTATAGTAAAGTCCAGAAATATGATTTTTTCATAAAAACTAATAAAAATATACTAAAAAGTGACTAAATCATACTAAAAACTACCTAAAAACAATGCCAAAAAGCGTATAAATTATCCGCTCATCAATGGTCTTTTCCGCAAGTCACGCGGACGCATAGGTCACTCGCATGTGTCGCTGTGCAATTCTTCAAATCACGCGTACGCGTCAGTCACGCGCACGCGTTGGCATGGAAAGCTCCAAATCACGCGCACGTGTCGCCATGGAAAGCTCCAAATCACGTGCACGCGTCAGTCACGCGTACGCGTCGCTCCTCGCTGCAATCTCCTTTGATTCTTGTGCTACAGAAACTCCATCAAATCTAGTCGAATGCTACCTAAAATAAACAAAATTACAAAAGACTCAAAGTAGCATCCATATTGGCTAAAAGATAATTAATTCTTTATTAAACTCAACAAATTAGATGCAAATTCACTAGGAAAAGATAGGAAAGATGCTCACGCATCATCCACAGATCCTGAGGTATCAAGGAATTCTAATCCCTGCACCTTCCTGGTGTTTAAACGCCCTCTGTGTGCCATTCCTGGCATTTAAACGCCAGGCTGTTGCCCTTTTCTGGCGTTAAACGCCAGTCTGCCTTCCAGTTATGGTGTTTAACACCCAGAATGGTGCCGGGCTGGGCGTTTAAACGCCCATTTTTCTACCCTTACTGGTGTTTAAACGCCAGTTTGCCTGCCAGTTCTGGCGTTTAACGCCCAGAATGGTGCCAGGCTGGGCGTTAAACGCTCATTTTGGTATCCTTACTGGCATTTAAACACCAGTAAGCTCGTCCTCCAGGGTGTGCTATTTTTGATGTTGTTTTTTATTTTGCTTTAATTTTTGCAGTTATTTTTGTGACTCCACATGATCATCATCCTAAAGAAAACATAAACTAACATAGATAAATAAATAAAATTGGGTTGCCTCCCAATAAGCGCTTCTTTAATGTCAATAGCTTGACAGTGAGCTCTTTTCGGAGCTTCACAATTGTTCAGAGCATGATTGTGGCCTCTCAACACCAAACTTAGAGTTTGAGTGTGGGGGCTCTGCTTGACTATGTATGGAGAGAATTGGATGAAGCCTTTCATGCTTCTTCTCCATGTTTACAGAGGAAGATCCTTGAGCCTTAAATAAAAGGTAGTCCTCATTCATCTGAAAGACTAACTCTCCTCTGTCCACATCAATTACAGCCTTTGATGTAGCTAGGAAGGGTCTTCCAAGGATGATGGATTCATCCTCATCCTTTCCAGTGTCTAGGATCATGAAGTCAGCAGGGATGTAAAGGCCTTCAACCTTCACTAAGACATCCTCTACAAGTCCATAAGCCTTTTTCATCGATCTGTCTGCCATCTCTGATGAGCGGATAATTTATACGCTTTTTGGCATTATTTTTAGTATGTTTTTAGTATGATCTAGTTAGTTTTTAGTATATTTTTATTAGTTTTTAGTTAAAATTCACTTTTCTGGACTTTACTATGAGTTTGTGTGTTTTTCTATGATTTCAGGTATTTTCTGGCTGAAATTGAGGGTTCTGAGCAAAAATCTGATTCAGAGACTGAAAAGGACTGCAGATGCTGTTGGATTCTGACCTCCCTGCACTCGAAGTGGATTTTCTGGAGCTACAGAAGCCCAATTGGTGCGCTCTCAACGGCGTTGGAAAGTAGACATCCTGGGCTTTCCAGCAATATATAATAGTCCATACTTTGCTCAAGATTTGATGGCCCAAACCGGCGTGGCAAATCAGCCTCAGAAATTCCAGCGTTTAACGCTGGAACTGGCATAAAACTTGGAGTTAAACGCCCAAACTGGCATAAAAGCTGGCGTTTAACTCCAGAAAAGGTCTCTACACGAAAATGCTTCATTGCTCAGCCCAAGCACACACCAAGTGGACCCAGAAGTGGATTTTTACGTCATTTACTCATTTCTGTATACCCTAGGTTACTAGTTTACTATTAATAGGATCTTTTGACATTGTATCTGAACCTCATGACACTTTACACGTTTCTTTGTGTACCTTCCACAGCATGAGTCTCTAAACCCCATGGTTGGGGGTGAGGAGCTCTGCTGTGTCTTGATGGATTAATGCAATTACTACTGTTTCTCATTCAATCATGCTTGCTTCCATTCTAAGATACTACTTGTTCTTAAATCGGATGAATGTGATGATCCGTGACAATCATCATCATTCTCAACTATGAACGTGTGCCTGACAATCACCTCCGTTCTATCTTAGATTAAGTAGATATCTCTTGGATTCTTTGACCGGAATCTTCGTGGTATAAGCTAGAACTGATGGCGGCATTCAAGAGAATCCGGAAGGTCTAAACCTTGTCTGTGGTATTCTGAGTAGGATTCAATGATTGAATGACTGTGACGAGCTTCAAACTCCTGAAGGCGGGGCGTTAGTGACAGACGCAAAAGAATCACTGGATTCTATTCCGGCCTGATTGAGAACCGACAGATGGATAGCCGTGCCGTGACAGGGTGCGTTGAACATTTCCACTGAGAGGATGGGAGGTAGCCACTGACAACGGTGAAACCCTTGCATACAGCTTGCCATGGAAGGAGCCTTGCGTGCTTGAAGAAGAAGACAGTAGGAAAGCAGAGATTCAGAAGATGGAGCATCTCCAAAACCCCAACCTATTCTCTATTACTGCAAAACAAGTACTTATTTCATGTTCTTTTTCTTTTCACAATCAATCCTGATAATTTCTAATATCCTGACTAAGATTTACAAGATAACCATAGCTTGCTTCAAGCCGACAATCTCCGTGGGATCGACCCTTACTCGCGTAAGGTATTACTTGGACGACCCAGTGCACTTGCTGGTTAGTTGTGCGGGATTGCAAAAGTGTGATTGCAATTTCGTGCACCAAGTTTTTGGCGCCGTTGCCGGGGATTGTTCGAGTTTGGACAACTGACGGCTTATCTTGTTGCTTAGATTAGGACTGTTTTGTTTTTGTTGGTTTAGAGTCTTTTAGTTGAGTCTAGTTTCATATTTTAAGTTTGGTGTCAATTGCATGCTTTTACTTTTCTTTTAGTTTTTCGAATTTGCATGTCTTTAGTCCCTTTTTGATCCGTAAAAATTCTAAGTTTGGTGTCCTCTTTGTGTTTTTCCCTTAAAAATTTTCGAAAATTAGTGTTTGATTTTCTAAAAGTTTTAAGTTTGGTGTCATTTTGTTGTTTTTCTCTTTCCTCTTTTCAAAAATCAAATCTTTTTCATAAAAATTTTTCAATCATATCTTTTTAATTGCTCTTTTCAAAATCTTTTTAATTAACTAATTGATTTAGTTCTCAATTTGCCTTGATCTTATTTTCTTTTTGATTTTCGAATTTTTATCTTAATTTCCTTTTATTTTATTTTATTTTTTCGTTTAATTCAAAAAAAAAAAACAAAATATTTTATCTATTTGCAATCCATATCATTTCCCTTTATCTATTATGGACCTAAGTGGAATTGATCAGTCCAGAAGGACTCTGGGGTCATATGCTAACCCCATTACAGCTGCATATGGGAGTAGCATCTGTACACCTCCCATCAAAGCAAGCAGCTTTGAGCTAAATCCTCAACTCATTATCATAGTGCAGCAAAATTGCCAGTATTTCGGTCTTCCACAGGAAGAGCCTACTGAGTTTCTGGCACAATTCTTACAAATTGCTGACACAGTACATGATAAAGAGGTAGATCAGGATGTCTACAGACTATTACTATTTCCATTTGCTGTAAAAGATCAAGCTAAAAGGTGGTTAAATAACCAACCTACAGCAAGCATAAAGACATGGAAACAGTTATCAGACAAATTCCTGAATCACTTTTACCCTCCAAAGAGGATGACACAGCTAAGGCTGGACATCCAAGGCTTTAAACAAGAGGATAATGAATCCCTTTATAATGCCTGGGAGAGGTATAGAGGTATGCTAAGAAAGTGCCCCTCTGAAATGTTTTTAGAGTGGGTACAGTTAGACATCTTCTACTATGGGCTTACAGAAAAAGCTCAGATGTCTTTAGACCACTCAGCTGGTGGATCTATACACATGAGGAAGACAATTGAAGAAGCTCAAGAGCTTATAGACACTGTTGCTAGAAACCAATATCTGTACTCTAGCAATGAGTTCTCTCCAAAAGAGGAAGTCATGGCACTAGCCACTGATCCTAATCCTCAAGAACAGATGATTGAGCTTAATCAACAATTGCTCCTGATGACAGAACAGTTAGCAGAATTTAAAGAGATGCTCCATGAAACTAAAGTTGCTAACAAGAACATGGAACTGCAGTTGAATCAAGCTAAACAGCAAATATCTAAACAAATAACAGAGGAATGCCAAGCAGTTCAACTGAAAAGTGGGAAGACACTGAATAACACTGCTCAAAAGAGCAAAAAGCCAAATAAGGAACAATTGACAGAGGATAACCAAACCACTGTTCAAAATCCCTCTGAGGACAGTAAGAGCCCAGAGAGGAACACTTTTGGCGTTCAAACGCCAGAAAAGGGGGGAAAGCTGGCGTTAAACGCCCATTCCCTGCCCAGTTCTGGCGTTCAAATGCCAGAAAAGGGGGAAAAGTTGGCGTTAAACGCCCATTTTCCACCCAATCCTGGCGTTCAGACGCCAAGGGAGGATCAGACACCTGAGAGTGCTGACAGTAATCCCTCTAACAAGGCTTCTTCAACCACTTCTGTAAGGAATAAACCTGCAGCATCTAAGGTTGAAGAATATAAAGCCAAGATGCCTTATCCTCAAAAACTCCGCCAAGCGGAACAGGATAAGCAATTTGCCCGCTTTGCAGACTATCTAAGGACTCTTGAAATAAAGATTCCGTTTGCAGAGGCACTTGAGCAAATACCTTCTTATGCTAAGTTCATGAAAGAAATATTAAGTCATAAGAAGGATTGGAGAGAAACTGAAAAAGTGTTTCTCACTGAAGAATGCAGTGCAGTCATTCTAAAAAGCTTACCAGAAAAGCTTCAAGATCCAGGAAGCTTTATGATACCATGCACATTAGAAGGTGCTTGCACCAAGACAGCCCTGTGTGATCTTGGAGCAAGCATCAATCTAATACCTGCATCCACTATCAGAAAGCTTGGGTTGACTGGAGAAGTCAAACCAACCCGGATATGCCTCCAACTTGCTGATGGCTCCATTAAATATCCATCAGGCATAATAGAGGATATGATTGTTAAGGTTGGGCTATTCGCCTTTCCAACTGACTTTGTGGTGCTGGAAATGGAGGAGCACAAAAGTGCAACTCTCATTCTAGGAAGACCTTTCCTAGCAACTGGACGAACTCTCATTGATGTACAGAGAGGGGAAGTAACCCTGAGAGTCAATGAGGATGAGTTCAAGTTGAATGCTGTAAAAGCTATGCAGCATCCAGACACACCAAATGACTGCATGGGCGCTGACATTATTGACTCTCTGGTAGAAGAGATCAATATGACTGAAAGCCCAGAATCAGAGCTTGAGGACATCTTCAAAGATGCTCAACCTGATCAAGAAGAATCAGTGGAAACAAAGGAATTTTCGAAAATTCCTCAGGAGGGGGATAAGCCTCCCAAACCTGAACTCAAACCACTACCACCATCCCTGAAGTATGCATTTCTGGGAGAGGGTGACACTTTTCCAGTGATTATAAGCTCTGCTTTAAATCCACAGGAAGAGGAAGCACTGATTCAAGTGCTAAGGACATACAAGACAGCTCTTGGGTGGTCCATAAGTGATCTCAAGGGCATTAGCCCAGCTAGATGCATGCACAAGATCCTGTTGGAGGATAATGCCAAACCAGTGGTCCAACCACAAAGGAGGCTAAATCCAGCCATGAAGGAGGTGGTGCAGAAAGAGGTCACTAAATTACTAGAGGTTGGGATTATTTATCCTATTTCTGATAGCCCCTGGGTGAGCCCTGTCTAAGTTGTCCCCAAAAAGGGAGGCATGACAGTGGTTCATAATGAAAAAAATGAACTGGTTCCTACAAGAACAGTCACAGGGTGGCGTATGTGTATTGACTACAGAAGGCTCAATACAGCCACCAGAAAGGATCATTTTCCTTTACCATTCATAGACCAAATGCTAGAAAGACTAGCTGGTCATGATTATTACTGCTTTTTGGATGGCTATTCAGGCTACAACCAAATTACAGTAGATCCTCAAGACCAAGAGAAAACAGCATTTACTTGCCCTTCTGGCGTGTTTGCCTACAGGAGGATGCCTTTTGGTCTGTGCAATGCACCTGCAACCTTTCAGAGGTGCATGCTCTCTATCTTCTCAGATATGGTAGAGAAATTTCTGGAAGTCTTCATGGACGACTTCTCAGTATATGGAGACTCATTCAGCTCCTGTCTTGATCACCTAGCACTTGTCCTGAAAAGGTGCCAAGAGACTAACCTGGTTTTAAACTGGGAGAAATGTCACTTTATGGTGACTGAGGGAATTGTCCTTGGGCACAAAATTTCAAGCAGGGGAATAGAGGTGGATAAGGCAAAGGTAGAGGTAATTGAAAAATTACCACCACCTGCCAATGTTAAGGCAATCAGAAGCTTTCTGGGGCATGCAGGATTCTATAGAAGGTTCATAAAGGATTTTTCAAAAATTGCAAAACCTTTGAGTAACCTGCTAGCTGCTGACACACCATTTGTGTTTGACACACAGTGTCTGCAGGCATTTGAGACCCTGAAAGCTAAGCTGGTCACAGCACTAGTCATCTCTGCACCAGATTGGACATTGCCATTTGAACTAATGTGTGATGCCAGTGACCATGCCATTGGTGCAGTGTTGGGACAGAGGCATAACAAGCTTCTGCACGTCATTTATTATGCCAGCCGTGTTCTAAATGACGCACAGAAGAATTACACAACCACAGAAAAAGAGTTACTTGCAGTGGTCTATGCCATTGACAAGTTTAGATCCTATCTAGTGGGATCCAAAGTGGTTGTGTACACTGACCATGCTGCTCTTAAATACTTACTCACAAAGCAGGATTCAAAACCCAGACTTATAAGATGGGTGTTGCTTCTGCAAGAGTTTGATATAGAGATAAGAGACAGAAAAGGGACAGAGAACCAAGTAGCTGATCATCTGTCCCGAATAGAACCAGTAGCTGGGGCGTCCCTCCCCTCTACTGAGATCTCTGAGACCTTCCCAGATGAGCAACTCTTTGCCATTCAGGAAGCTCCATGGTTTGCAGATATTGCAAACTATAAAGCTGTGAGGTTCATACCCCAGGAGTACAGCAGAGTGCAAAAAAAGAAATTAATTTCAGATGCCAAGTACTACCTCTGGGATGAACCATATCTCTTTAAGAGATGTGCAGACGGAATGATCCGCAGATGTGTACCCAGAGAAGAAGCACAAAGGATCCTATGGCACTGCCATGGATCACAGTATGGAGGACATTTTGGAAGTGAGCGAACAGCCACTAAAGTCCTCCAATGTGGCTTCTACTGGCCTACTCTCTATAAAGATTCCCGAGAGTTTGTGCGTAACTGTGACAGTTGCCAAAGAGCTGGTAACTTGCCTCACGGATATGCCATGCCTCAACAAGGGATATTAGAGATAGAATTGTTTGATGTATGGGGAATTGACTTCATGGGGCCATTCCCACCATCATACTCAAACACTTACATTCTGGTGGCAGTGGACTATGTATCTAAGTGGGTAGAAGCAATTGCTACACCCACTAATGATACCAAGACCGTGCTAAAATTCCTCCAGAAACACATCTTCAGCAGGTTTGGTGTTCCCAGAGTACTAATAAGTGACGGGGGCACTCATTTCTACAATAAACAGCTATACTCTGCTATGGTAAGATATGGAATTAGCCACAAAGTGGCAACTCCGTATCATCCACAGACAAATGGGCAAGCTGAGGTCTCTAACAGAGAGCTAAAAAGAATCCTGGAACGGACTGTGATAGCCCAAAGAAAGGATTGGGCAAAGAGCTTGGATGATGCTCTGTGGGCATACAGAACAGCATTCAAGACTCCTATAGGAACCTCTCCATACCAACTGGTGTATGGGAAGGCCTGTCATCTGCCCGTGGAACTGGAACATAAAGCCTACTGGGCAACCAGATTCCTAAACATGGATGCTCAGTTAGCTGGTGAAAAAAGATTACTCCAGCTAAATGAGCTAGAGGAGTTCAGACTCAATGCCTTTGAGAATGCAAAAATTTATAAGGAAAAGGCAAAGAAATGGCATGACAAGAAGTTGTCAACCAGAGTCTTTGAGCCAGGACAAAAAGTTCTGCTCTTCAACTCTAGGCTCAGACTGTTTCCAGGAAAACTTAAATCCCGGTGGAGGGGTCCGTATGTGATTACAGGAGTATCACCATATGGATATGTTGAGCTTCAGGATATTGATTCTGACAAAAAGTTCATTGTTAATGGACAGAGAATCAAGCATTATCTTGAAGGCAATTTTGAGCAGGAATGCTCAAAACTGAGACTTGAGTGATTCTCAGTAAAGGTCCAGCTAAAGACAGTAAAGAAGCGCTTGCTGGGAGGCAACCCAGTCATTAGGAGGTTATATGATTTGTTCTTACAGAGGCAAGTATCAAAAATGAAGGAATTCACAGAGTTATAGAAAGATTTAGCTCAAAAAGCAGAGAAAAAGAGCTTACTGGCGAAAAAATGCCAGTAAGGGGCCTTTTGGGCGTTAAACGCCAGAATGGGTACCATTCTGGGCGTTTAACGCCAGGAATGGTGCCATTTTGGGCGTTAAACGCCAGAATGGGCACCATTCTGGGCGTTTAACGCCAAGTGTGCAGCATCCTGGGCGTTTAGAAAAATGCCCAGTGATAAAGGAATTATGGCGTTTAACGCCAGCTAGGGCACCTGGCTGGGCGTTAAACGCCCAAAAGGGGCAACAAATGGGCGTTAAACGCCAGAATGGGTGCCATTCTGGGCGTTTAACGCCAGAAAGGTGGGGGGACCACAATTTTGTTTTCAAATCAAATTTTTTCAAACTTTCCTTTTCTTACCCATATTTTTCTACAAAAACACATTTCAATCTCTCATCATTCACTTTCAAATTTTCAAAAATCTAAAATCATTCTTCAAATCTCTCAAATCATTCCCAAATTTTGTTCAAAAACTTACCCTTCTCTCAATTTCTTTCCATATCTTCTCAAATCTCCTTTCAAATTTTTCTTTTTTTCGAAATCTCTCCTCCCCACTTTATAAATACACGTTTGGCCCCCTCATTCCACCACACCATTCGAATTTACTCTTCCTCTCTCTCTTTTCTTTCCTTTCTTTTGCTTGAGGACAAGCAAACCTCTAAGTTTGGTGTGCTTTTCCGTGATCACTAAGCCAAGATTCATCAAAATCATGGCTCCTAAGGGAAAACAAACCAATTTAAGAGGAAAGAAAGAGAATAATCCAAAGAATCTTTGGAATCAAGGGAAGTTCTAACCAATCCTGAAATAAAGGTTGGAAGGAATATGGTTCAGGAATTCTACTCAAATCTGTGGCTAACAGATAAGCAGAGAATGACTGGAACTGCTTACCATACCTACAGAACCATGGTCAGAGGGAAAGTTATGTACTTCCATCTGGACAAAATAAGAGAAATCTTCAAATTACCTCAACTGCAAGATGATCCTGAATCCTTTAATAGGAGAATGGTGAGAGCAGATAAAGGGTTGGATCAAGTTCTAGAGGACATATGCCTCCCTGGAACTAAGTGGATAACCAATTCAAAGGGTGTCCCAAACCAACTCAAGAGGGGAGACCTCAAACCAATTGCAAGAGGTTGGCTAGACTTTATTGGGCGTTCCATACTGCCCACTAGCAACCGTTCTGAGGTCACTATCAAGAGAGCAGTGATGATTCATTGCATTATGCTTGGAAAAGAAGTGGAGGTTCATCATGTGATTGCTTGTGAGATCTACACAATTGCAAATAAGAATTCCACTGAAGCTAAACTAGCTTACCCAAGCTTGATCTCCTTGCTCTGTAAAGAGGCTGGGGTAAAGATGGGAGTAGATGAATTCATACCCATTGAACATCCAATCACCAAGAAGTCAATGGAAGGACAAATGCAAGACAACTCTATCAAAAGGAGGGCACAGGAGTTCCTCCCTGAATTCCCTGAAATTGGCTACTGGGCCAGCCTAGAAGCATCTATCAACAAGTTGCAAGAGACTATGGAGCAACTGAAGGAAGAACAGCAGAATCAGAACTGCATGCTCTGCAAATTGCTGAAGGAACAAGAGAAGCAGGGGCGTGAACTCCAAGAGTTGAAACGCCAAAAGCTCTCCTCTCAAGCTGAGGGAGCATCCACTTCTCAAAATCAAGGTTGTTGAGTCCTAACTCTGTGAAAACCTCTATCATTAGGAGCCTAGTTTAAATTTTTGTTTTCTAATTTTATTTTTTTTTAGTCTCAACTTATATCTATTTTTGAGTCTTGTTCTTAATTCATAATTAATAAAATTTAAAATTCATGTCTTAAAGCTATGAATGTCCTATGAATCCATCACCTCTCTTAAATGAAAAATGCTTTAATCACAAAAGAACAAGAAGTACAGGATTTCGAAATTTATCCTTGAAAATGGTTGAATTAGTTTGATGCGGTGACAATAATTTTTGTTTTCCGAATGAATGCTTGAACAGTGCATATGTCTCTTGAATTTGTTGTTTTGAGAATGTTAAAAATTGTTGGCTCTTGAAAGAATGAGGAAAAAAGAGAACTGTTATTGAGGATCTAAAAAAATCATCTAATTGATTTTTGAAGCAAGAAAAAGCAGTGGATACAAAAAAAAAAGAAAAAAAAAGAGAAAGAAAAAGAAAGAAATGAAGTTGTGATCCAAGGCAAAAAGAGTGTGCTTAAGAACCCT
Organism: Arachis hypogaea; assembly: GCF_003086295.3. Lineage (NCBI taxonomy): Eukaryota > Viridiplantae > Streptophyta > Magnoliopsida > Fabales > Fabaceae > Arachis > Arachis hypogaea. The sequence continues at coordinate 30,113,332 of NC_092044.1, read as the reverse complement.
GGACACCTCTAATTGGGGACTCTAGCAAAGCTGGGTCACAATCTGAAAAGGTTCACCCAATTATGTGTCTGTGGCATGTATGTATCCGGTGGTAATACTGGAAGACAGAGTGCTTTGGGCCACAGCCAAGACTCATACACTGGCTATGTTCAAGAATCATTATACTTAACTAGGAGAATCAATAACACTATCTGAGTTCTGAGTTCTTATAGATGCCAATCATTCTGAACTTCAAGGGATAGAGTGAGATGCCAAAACTGTTCGGAGGCAAAAAGCTACTAGTCCCGCTCATCTAATTGGAGCTATGTTTCCTTGATATTTTGGAGTCTATAGTATATTCTCTTCTTTTTATCCTATTTTGATTTTCAGTTGCTTGGAAACAAGCAACAATTTAAGTTTGGTGTTGTGATGAGCGGATAATTTATATGTTTTTTGGCATTGTTTTTAGTATGTTTTTAGTATGATCTAGTTAGTTTTTAGTATATTTTTATTATTTTTTAGTTAAAATTCACTTTTCTGGACTTTACTATGAGTTTGTGTGTTTTTCTGTGATTTCAGGTATTTTCTGGCTGAAATTGAGGGTTCTGAGCAAAAATCTGATTCAGAGACTGAAAAGGACTGCAGATGCTGTTGGATTCTGACCTCCCTGCACTCGAAGTGGATTTTCTGGAGCTACAGAAGCCCAATTGGTGCGCTCTCAACGGCGTTGGAAAGTAGACATCCTGGGCTTTCCAGCAATATATGATAGTTCATACTTTGCCCAAGATTTGATGGCCCAAACCGGCGTGGCAAATCAGCCTTAGAAATTCCAGCGTTTAACGCTGGAACTGGCATAAAACTTGGAGTTAAACGCCCAAACTGGCATAAAAGCTGGCGTTTAACTCCAGAAAAGGTCTCTACACAAAAATGCTTCATTGCTCAGCCCAAGCACACACCAAGTGGACCCAGAAGTGGATTTTTATGTCATTTACTCATTTCTGTATACCCTAGGTTACTAGTTTACTATTAATAGGATCTTTTGACATTGTATCTGAACCTCATGACACTTTACACATTTCTTTGTGTACCTTCCACAGCATGAGTCTCTAAACCCCATGGTTGGGGGTGAGGAGCTCTGCTGTGTCTTGATGGATTAATGCAATTACTACTGTTTCTCATTCAATCATGCTTGCTTCCATTCTAAGATACTACTTGTTCTTAAATCGGATGAATGTGATGATCCGTGACAATCATCATCATTCTCAACTATGAACGTGTGCCTGACAACCACCTCCGTTCTATCTTAGATTAAGTAGATATCTCTTGGATTCTTTGACCGGAATCTTCGTGGTATAAGCTAGAACTGATGGCGGCATTCAAGAGAATCCGGAAGGTCTAAACCTTGTCTGTGGTATTCTGAGTAGGATTCAATGATTGAATGACTGTGACGAGCTTCAAACTTCTGAAGGTGGGGCGTTAGTGACAGACGCAAAAGAATCACTGGATTCTATTCCGGCCTGATTGAGAACCGACAGATGGATAGCCGTGCCGTGACAGGGTGCGTTGAACATTTCCACTGAGAGGATGGGAGGTAGCCACTGACAACGGTGAAACCCTTGCATACAGCTTGCCATGGAAGGAGCCTTGCGTGCTTGAAGAAGAAGACAGTAGGAAAGCAGAGATTCAGAAGATGGAGCATCTCCAAAACCCCAACCTATTCTCTATTACTGCAAAACAAGTACTTATTTCATGTTCTTTTTCTTTTCACAATCAATCCTGATAATTTCTGATATCCTGACTAAGATTTACAAGATAACCATAGCTTGCTTCAAGTCAACAATCTCCGTGGGATCGACCCTTACTCGCGTAAGGTATTACTTGGACGACCCAGTGCACTTGCTGGTTAGTTGTGCGGGATTGCAAAAGTGTGATTGCAATTTCGTGCACCAATCTCCAATGAGATTCTTGCAGCTTGTACCTCAAAGATTCCTAGTTTCTCCATTACAGAGAGTGGCATGAGGTTGATGCCTGACCCCAGGTCACACAGAGCCTTCTCAAAGGTCATGGTGCCAATGGTGCAAGGTATTAAGAACCTTCCGGGATCTAGTTTCTTTTGAGGTATCTTCAACTGAACCAAGGCGTTTAGTTCATTAATGAGCAATGGAGGTTCATCCTCCCAAGTCTCATTACCAAATAACTTGGCATTCAACTTCATGATTGCTCCTAAATAATGAGCAACTTGCTCTTTAGCAATGACTTCATCTTCTTCAAAAGAAGAATATTCATCAGAACTCATGAATGGTAATAGGAAATTTAGTGGAATCTCTATGGTCTCTGCATGAGCTTCAGATTCTATTGATTCCTCATGAGGGAACTCTCTAGTGGTCAGTGGACGTCCATTGAGGTCTTCCTCATTGGAAATTACTGCCTCTTCCTTTTTTCCAGGTTTGGCCATGCCAGGTATGGTTATGGCCTTGCACTCTCTTTTTGGATTCTCTTCTATATTGCTTGGGAGAGTACTAGGAGGAGTTTCAGTAACTCTTTTACTTAGCTGACCCACTTGTGCCTCCAAATTTCTGATGGAGAACCTTGTTTCATTCATGAAACTAAGAGTGGCCTTAGATAGATTAGAGACTATATTTGCTAAGCCAGAGAGGCTCTGCTCATAATTCTCTGCCTGTTGCTGAGAAGATGATGGAAAAAGTTTGCTGTTGCCAAACCTATTTCTCCCACCATTGTTGTTGTTGAAGCCTTGTTGAGGCTTCTGTTGATCCTTCCATGAGAAATTTGGATGATTCCTCCATGAAGGATTATAGGTGTTTCCATAGGGTTTTCCCATGTAATTCACTTCTTCCATTGTAGGATTCTCAGGGTCATAAGCTTCTCCTTCAGAGGAGGCGTCTTTAGCACTGCCGGATGCAGCTTGCAATCCAGTCAGATTCTGAGAAATCAGATTGACTTGCTGAGTCAATATTTTGTTCTGAGCCAATATAGCATTTAGAGTATCAATCTCAAGAACTCATTTCTTCTGAGTTATCCCATTATTCATAGGATTTCTTTCAGAAGTGTACATGAACAGGTTATTTGCAACCATCTCAACGAGTTCCTGGGCTTCTACAGGTGTTTTTAGATGAAGGGATCCACCAGTAGAATAGTCCAATGACATCTTTGACATTTCAGACAGACCATCATAGAATATACATATGATGCTCCATTCTAGAAACATGTCAGAAGGACACCTTTTGGTTAATTTCTTGTATCTTTCCCAAGCTTTATAGAGGGATTCACCTTCCTTCTGTCTGAAGGTTTGGACGTCCACTCTGAGCTTACTCATCTTTTGAGGGGGAAAGAATTTGGTCAAGAAGGCATTGACCAACTTTTCCCAAGAGTTCAGGCTTTCTTTAGGTTGTGAGTCCAACCATGTTCTAGCTCTGTCTCTCACAGCAAAGAGGAAAAGCGTAAGTCTGTAAATCTCGGGATCAACCCCATTGGTCTTAACAGTATCACAGATTTGCAAGAATTCAGTTAAGAACTGATGAGGATCTTCTAATGGAAGTCCATGAAACTTGCAGTTCTGCTGCATTAGAAAAACTAATTGAAGCTTAAGCTCAAAGTTGTTTGCTCCAATGGCAGGAATTGAGATGCTTCTTCCATAGAAGTTGGAAGTTGGTGCAGCATAGTCACCAAGCATCTTCCTTGCATCTCTAGCATTGTTGTTGGGTTCAGCTACCATGTCTACTTCTTTTTTGAAATTCTCTGTAAGGTCCTCTCTGGAATGTTGTGCTTTAGCTTTTCTTAGCTTCTTCTTGAGGGTCCTTTCAGGTTCAGGATCAGCTTCAACAAGAATGTTTTTATCCCTGTTTCTGCTCATATGAAAAAGAAGAGAACAAAAGGGAGTAGTGGAATCCTCTAAGTCACAGTATAGAGATTCCTTGAGGTGTCAGAAAAAAAGAAGAATAGAGGAATTCGAACACAGAGAGAGAGAGAGAGAGGGTTCGAATTATAAGTAGAAGAGAAATGTTAGCAAATAAATAAAAAGAGATGAGAGAGAGGGAGTATTCAAAAATTTGAAAAAGAAATAAAATAAAATTAGAATTGAAAACAATTAGTTAATTAAAAAGATTTTTGAAAAAGTAGTTAGTGATTTTCGAAAATTGGAAGTGGAAAAGTGGTTAGGTGGTTTTGAAAAAGATAAGAAATAGTAATTAGTTGAAAAAGATTTGAAAACAATTTTGAAAAGATAAGAAGTTAGAAAAAGATATTGAAATCAAAATTTAAAAAGATATGATTGAAAAAGATTTGATTTTAAAAAGAGATGATTAAAAATATATGATTGAAAAAGATTTGATTTTTAAAAAGATATGCTTGAAAAGATATGATTGAAAAAGATTTGATTTTTAGAAATCGATGACTTGACTAACAAGAATTTAAAAGATATTTTTGAAAATATGAGATTAAGAAAAAGATTTTTGAAAAATTAGTTTGAAAATTTCAAAAAAAGAAACATGAAGAATAAAAGTTTAAAATATGTTTAATGCAAAAAATTATGAATTAAAATATGAAAATTTGAAAAAAATTTGAATTTGAAACGAAATTACCTCCCCTGTGTCATCCTGGCATTAAACACCCAGGATGCTATCTATTATGGCATTTAACGCCCAGAATGCTACCTCTTTGGGTGTTTAATGCCCAGCCAGGTATCCTGGCTGGCATTAAACGCTAGAAATCCTTCTTTACTGGGTGTTTTTCTAAACGCCCAGAATGCTGCCATTTCTGGCGTTAAACGCCCAAAATGCTGCCATTCTGGCGTTTAACGCCCAGAATGATAGCTTTACTGGCGTTAAACTCCCAGAATGGTAGCCATTCTGGCGTTTAACTCCCAAAGTGCCTCTTTACTGGCGTTTTGACGCCAGTGAGCTCTTTTTCTCTGCGATTCTTCTGCTTTATATTCTGAATCTTCATTTCTCTGTATTATTTACTTGAAAATATATCTTTTTGATTTTTTTGAATTTTTAATGAAGAGAGAAAAACAACAAAATGAAATAAAACATAAAAACATGCAAGATCAAAACAAGTAATGCATGCAAGGACACTTTGAATGTCAAGATGAACACCAAGAACACTTTGAAGATCATGCTGAACATCAAAAACATATTTTTGAAAATTTTTAAGAAAAGAAAGACATGCAAGACACCAAACTTAGAAAATTTGAATGTTCAGACACTATGATTTTGAAAATGCATATGAAAAAAAACATAAAACACAAAACAGGAAAATCATGAGATCGAACAAAGGAAACCATCAAGAACAACTTGAAGATCACAGAAGAACACAATGCATGAATTATTTTTTTTTGTTTTTTAATTTTTTGTTTTTTGTTTTTTTTTCTTCGAAAATAAAAATAAAAATTACCCAATCTAAGCAACAAGATAAACCGTCAGTGGTCCAAACTTGAACAATCCCCGGCAACGGCACCAAAAAGTTGGTATACGAAATTGTGATTCACACTTTTCACAACTCCGCATAGCTGACCAGCAAGTGCACTGGGTCGTCCAAGTAATACCTTACGTGAGTAAGGGTCGATTCCACGGAGATTGTCGGCTTGAAGCAAGCTATGTTCATCTTGTAAATCTCAGTCAGGCGGATTCAAATGGTTATGAGGTTTGATAGTAAAAAGAACAATAAAACATAAAATAAAATAAAGTCACTTATGTAGTCCCTTGGTGAGAATTTCAGATAAGCGTTTGGAGATGCTTTGTTTCCTCTGAACTTCTGCTTTCCTACTGTCCTCATCCAATCATGTGTACTCCCTTCCATGGCAAGCCGTATGTTGGTGGATCACCGTTGTCAATAGCTACCATCCGTCCTCTCAGTGAAAACATGTCCTCTATGGTTTCCCACATGGCTAATCAGCTGTTGGTTCTCGATCGTGTCGGAATAGAATACATTTATTCTTTTGCACACTATCACTACGCCCAACAGTCACGAGTTTGAAGCTCGTCACAGTCATCCCATCCCAGATCCTACTCGGAATACCACAGACAAGGTTTATACTTTTCGGATCTCAAGAATGCTGCCAATTGGTTCTAGCTTATACCACGAAGGTTCTAATGTCACGGATTCGAATGCTCTGTTGTCAGGAGAGGTGATTCAGATCCATGGGTCAGAGACCAAAGAGAATATACTCTAGTTGTCGTCCAATGACTACGTTGAATATCATGTAGACCGCTTTGTGGTTGTCAGGCACGTGGATCTTGGCTAAGCGAGTAACGAAGATTGAGTGATTGTCACGGGTCACCCCTTCATTCTGACTTAACTGAATTAAGTCCAATAGTATATCTTGGAGGAGAAGTAGGCGTGAATTGAATAGAAAAACAATAATACTTGCATTAATACTCGAGGAACAGCAGAGCTCCTCACCTTAATCTATGAGGTGTAGAAACTCCACCGTTGAAAATACATAAGAACAAAAGGTCTAGGCATGGCCGAATGGCCAGCCTCCAAAAAGGGTTCGAAGAACTCCCCAAAAGGTCAAAGACTCTAAATACAATAGTAAAAAGTGCTATTTATACTAAAAATAGTAAACTAGGTTTACAAAAAATGAGTAGATAGTGCAGAAATCCACTTCTGGGACCCACTTGGTGTGTGTTTGGGCTGAGCCTTGAAGCTTTCACGTGCATAGGCCATCCTTGGAGTTAAACGCCAGCTTTGGTGCCAGTTCTGGCGTTTTACTCCAGAAAAGGGCCTCTTGTGGGCGTTTAAACGCCAGTTTGGGCGATCAAATCTCGGACAAAGTATAGACTATTATACATTTCTGGAAAGCCCAAGATGTCTACTTTCCAAAGCAATTGAGAGCGCGCAAATTGGGTGTCTGTAGCTCTAGAAAATCCACTTCGAGTGCAGGGAGGTCAGAATCCAACAGCATCTGCAGTCCTTTCTCAGCCTCTGAATCAGATTTTTGCTCAGGTCCCTCAATTTCAGCCAAAAATTACCTGAAATCACAGAAAAATAGACAAACTCATAGTAAAGTCTAGAAATGTGATTTTTGCATAAAAACTAATAAAAATATACTAAAAAGTAACTAAAACATACTAAAAGCTACCTAAAAATAATGTCAAAAAGCGAGGGAACATCTATCACAGCTCCTGCTGTGGCTAGGAAAGGTCTTCCAAGGATAATGCATTCATCCTTTTCCTTCCCAGTGTCTAAGATTATGAAATCAGCAGGGATGTAAAGGCCTTCAACCTTTACTAACACGTCCTCCACTATTCCATAAGCTTGTCTTAATGACTTGTCTGCCAATTGTAATGAGAACAAGGCAGGTTGTACCTCAATGATCCCCAGCTTCTCCATTACAGAGAGTGGCATAAGATTTATCCCTGACCCTAGATCACATAGAGCCTTTTCAAAGGTCATGGTGCCTATGGTACAAGGTATTAAGAACTTGCCAGGATCTTGTCTCTTTTGAGGTAAAATTTGCTGAATCTAGGTATCTAGTTCATTAATGAGCAAGGGAGGTTCACTTTCCCAAGTCTCATTACCAAACAACTTGGCATTCAGCTTCATGATAGCTCCTAAGTATTGAGCAACTTGCTCTCCAGTCACATCTTCATCCTCTTCAGAGGAAGAATAGTCTTCAGAGCTCATGAATGGTAGAAGGGGATTTAATGGAATCTCTATGGTCTCTATATGAGCCTCAGATTCCTTTGGATCCTTAATAGGAAACTCCCTCTTGCTTGAAGGACGTCCCAGGAGGTCTTCCTCACTAGGATTTTCGTCCTCCTCCTCCCTTGTGCATTCGGCCATATTGATTATATCAATGGCCTTGCACTCTCCTTTTGGATTCTCTTCTGTATTGCTTGGAAGAATACTGGGAGGAGTTTCAATGACTTTCTTACTCAGCTGGCCCACTTGTGCCTCCAGATTTCTGATGGAGGATCTTGTTTCACTCATGAAACTTAAAGTGGCCTTTGACAGATCAGAGACTAGATTAGCTAAATTAAAAGTGTTTTGTTCAGAATTCTCTGGCTGTTGCTGAGAAGATGATGAAAAAGGCTTGCTATTGCTCAGCCTATTGCGTCCACCATTGTTAAAGCCTTGTTGAGGCTTTTGTTGATCCTTCCATGAGAAATTTGGATGATTTCTCCATGATGAGTTATAGGTGTTTCCATAAGGTTCACCCATGTAATTAACCTCTGCCATGGCAGGGTTCTCAGGATCATAAGCTTCTTCAGAAGCTGCCTCTTTAGTACTGTTGGATGCATGTTGCCATCCATTCAGACTTTGAGAGATCATGTTGACCTGTTGAGTCAACACTTTGTTCTGAGCCAATATGGCATTCAGAGCATCAATTTCAAGAACTCCTTTCTTCTGAGGTATCCCATTATTCATGGAATTCCTCTCAGAAGTGTACATAAATTGGTTGTTTGCAACCATATCAATGAGTTCTTGAGCCTCTTCAGGCGTTTTCTTTAGGTGAATAGATCCATCTGCAGAATGGTCCAATGACATTTTCAAAAATTCAGATAGACCATAATAGAATATATCTAATATGGTCCATTCTGAAAACATGTCAGATGGACATCTTTTGGTCAGCTGCTTGTATCTTTCCCAAGCTTCATAGAGGGATTCACCATCTTTTTGTTTGAAGGTTTGAACATCTACTCTCAGCTTGCTCAGCTTTTGAGGAGGAAAGAATTTATCCAAGAAGGCTATGACCAGCTTATCCCAGGAGTCCAGGCTATCCTTAGGTTGTGAATCCAACCATATTCTAGCTCTGTCTCTTACAGCAAAAGGGAAAAGCATGAGTCTGTAGACTTCAGGATCAACTCCATTCGTCTTTACAGTCTCACAGATCTGCAAGAACTCAGTTAAAAATTGATAAGGATCTTCAGATGGAAGTCCATAAAACTTGCAGTTTTGTTGCATTAAGGCAACTAGCTGAGGTTTCAGCTCAAAGTTGTTGGCTCCAATGGCAGGAATGGAGATGCTTCTTCCATCAAATTTGGACGTTGGCTTTGAGATGTCACCAAGCATTCTCCTTGCATTATTATTGTTTTCGGCTGCCATCTCCTTCTCTTGTTCGAAAATTTCTGAAAGGTTGTTTCTGGATTGTTGTAATTTAGTTTCTCTTAGTTTCCTTTTCAGAGTCCTTTCAGGTTCAGGATCAATTTCAACAAGAGTGCCTTTTTCCCTATTCCTGCTCATATGAAAGAGAAAAAAACAAGAAAAGAAGAGGAATCCTCTATGTCACAGTATAGAGATTCCTTTGTGTTAGTATAAAAAGAGAGGGGAGAAGAATGAAGAAGAATGAATAGTCTGTATAAAGAGTAAGGATAGGGGAGGTGAAGAGAAGTGTTAGTAAATAAATAATTAAATAGAATAAGAAAAGAGAGGGGAATTTCGAAAATAATTTTGAAAAAGGGGTTAGTAATTTTTGAAAATTAAAGATAAGATGTAATTAAAATTAAAACATGAAACAATTAGTTAATTAAAAAGAATTTTTGAAAAAGGGGTGAGATATTTTCGAAAATTAGAGAGGAAAGAGTAGTTAGGTGGTTTTGAAAAAGATAAGAAACAAACAAAAAGTTAATTAGTTAGTTGAAAAAGATTTTAAAATCAAATTTTAAAAAGATAAGAAGATAAGAAGTTAGATAAGATATTTTAAAATTAACTTTTGAAAAAGATAAAATTTTGAAAAAGATAAGATATGTTTGAAAAAGATTTAATTTTAAAATTAAAATTAATTACTAACAAGAAACTAAAAGATAAGATTCTAGAACTTAAAGATTGAACCTTTCTTAACAAGCAAGTAACAAACTTCAAATTTTTGAATCAATCACATTAATTGTTAGCTAATTTTTTGAAAATATGATATAAAGATAAGAAAAACATTTTGAAAATATTTTGAAAAAAATTTTTGAAATTTTCGAAAAAGAGAAAAAAATTGGAAAAGATACGATTTTTGAAAAAGATTTTGAAAAGATAAGATTTTTAAAATTGAAAATTTGACTTGACTTGTAAGAAACAACTAATTTTGAAAATTTTTGACTAAGTCAACTCAAATTTTCGAAAATTTGGAGAGAAATAAGGAAAAGATATTTTTTTTTATTTTTGAATTTTTAGTGATGAGTGAGAAAAACACAAACATGATCCAAAACATGCAAATTTTGGATCAAAACACAAGATGCATGCAAGAACACTATGAATGTCAAGTTGAACACCAAGAACACTTTGAAGATCATGATGAATATCAAGAACATAATTTTGAAAAATTTTTGATGCAAAGAAAACATGCAAGCCACCAAACTTAGAAATCTTTAATGCATGGACTCTAACAAACGAAAAATGCACATGAAAAACAACAAAAGACACAAAACAAGAAAACATCAAGATCAAACAAGAAGACTTGTCAAGAACAACTTGAAGATCATGAAGAACACCATGAATATATGAATTTTCGAAAAATGCAAGAAAAAAATTTTTTAAAGCATGCAATTGACACCAAACTTAAAAATTGACTCAAAACTCAAACAAGAAACACAAAATATTTTTTATTTTTATGATTTTATAATTTTTTTGTATTTTTATTATTTTTTTTCGAAAATAAATGTTGGAAAAACGAAAAAGAAAAGAAAAATTTTGAAAAAGATTTTTGAAAAGAAAATTACCTAATCTGAGCAACAAGATGAACCGTCAGTTGTCCATACTCGAATAATCCCCGACAACGGCGCCGAAAACTTGGTGGACGAAATTATGATAAAAGAGTTCCAGACACTGTTAGAGAAGCTCACAACTCCGTTCAACTTAACCAGCAAGTGTACTGGGTCATCCAAGTAATACCTTACGTGAGTAAGGGTCGATCCCACAGAGATTGTTGGTATGAAGCAAGCTATGGTCACCTTGTAAATCTCAGTTAAGCAGATTAAATGGTTATGGGTTTCGAAAATTAATAATAAATAGAAAATAAAAAGGGATAGAAATACTTATGCAAATCAATAGTGGGAATTTCAGATAGGCGTGTGGAGATGCTAGAATCCTTTCTTATCTCTACTTTCTTATTACATTCATCTAATCCTTCTTACTCCTTTCCATGGCAAGCTGTATGTAGGGCATCACCATCATCAATGGCTACTTTCAATCCTCTCGGGAAAATGGTCCTATGCGCTGTCACTGCACGGCTAATCGTCTAGAGGCATTACCCTTGTTGATAGCTACATCCCATCCTCTCAGTGAAAATGGTCCAAATGCTCTGTCACAGCACGGCTAATCATCTGTCGATTCTCAATCAGGTTGGAGTAGAATCCATTGATTCTTTTGCGTTTGTCATCACGCCCAGCCTTCAGGAGTTTGAAGCTCGTCACAGTTATTCAATACCGGAATCCTACTCGGAATACCACAGACAAGGTTAGACTTTCCGAATTCCCGGGATCCTACTCGGAATACCATAGACAAGGTTAGACTTTCCGGATCCCCATGAATGCCGCCATCTATCTAGCTTATACCCCGAAGATTCTGTTGGGAAATCTAAGAGATATGCACCCGGCCTAAGGTAGAACGGAAGTGGTTATCAGTCACGCACGTTCATAGGTGAGAATGATGATGAGTGTCACGGATCATCACATTCATCAAAGTGTTGTGCAACGTATATCTTGGAATAAGAATAAAAGAGAATTGAATAGAAAGTAATAGTAATTGTATTGAAACTTGAGGTACAGCAGAGCTCCACACCCTTAATCTATGGTGTGTAGAAACTCCACCGTCGAAAATACATAAGTGAAAGGTTCAGGCATGACCGAGAGGCCAGCCCCCTGAATGATCAAAAGACCGAATGGCCAAAAGATGTCTAATACAATAGTAACTTATCCTATTTATACTAGACTAGCTACTAGGGTTTACATGAGTAAGTAATTGATGCATAAATCCACTTCTGGGGCCCACTTGGTGTATGCTTGGGCTGAGCGCTATCTATCCACGAGTTGAGGCTTTTCTTGGAGTTGAACTCCAAGTTATAACGTGTTTTGGTCGTTCAACTCCGGATCATGACGTGTTTCTGGCGTTTAACTCCAGACAGCAGCATGTACTTGGCGTTCAACGCCAAGTTACGTCGTCAATTCCCGAATAAAGTATGGACTATTATATATTGCTGGAAAGCTCTGGATGTCTACTTTCCAACGCCGTTGAGAGCGCGCTATTTGGAGTTATGTAGCTCCAGAAAATTCATTTCGAGTGCAGGGAGATCAGATTCCAACAGCATCAGCAGTCCTTTTGTCAGCCTTTTTCAGAGTTTTGCTCAAGTCCCTCAATTTCAGCCAGAAATTACCTGAAAGCACAGAAAAACACACAAACTCATAGTAAAGTCTGGAAATGTGAATTTAGCATAAAAACTAATGAAAACATCCCTGAAAGTAGCTTAAACTTACTAAAAACTACCTAAAAACAATGCCAAAAAGCGTATAAATTATCGGCTCATCACCGACCTCTTCTCAAAAGAGCTCGGCTAAATCACCAGGAAAGCCCAAAAAAGGGGCCCAAACAGAGGAACACGACCCAAATCCAAAGGCAGCACAAGCCTATAGAGATAAGGGCGGTCCCCTTGAAGATAAGATGACTTTACTCAAAGATAAGATAAGATAACTATTTTATCTCCAGAAAGGTCACTCCACACCATTATAAATACACTGGAGTATCCAGGTATAACTCATACTCTGATTCTACTAAAAACCTGCTTAATACCCTTGGTAACTTAAGCATCGGAGTCCCTTGCAGGTACCACCACCCTCCGGTGACGAAGGATCAGCACCACCACCAAGTCCAACAAGCCGGACACGACGGCTCCATCCACCATCGTCAAATCGGACACAACAACTCTGACCAGTACCGAAGATCTCGTCCGAGATCAACCTATAGTTTCAGGTAACCCTCGGAACAACTCCCAACCCCAGAATTCTAACCAATGTTGATGCACATGTTTGCCCATTTCTTGTGAGATGACCCGAGGTTTGAATGCTTTGGTTTACTTTTGGAGTTGAACTTTGTGACAACCAATCTTTAAAATTTGATTGAGAGTTATTAGTTGGTTTGGAACTATACTAGCAATGTCAATATCTTGTGAAATTCTTAACCTACAACAATTCTCTAAATCAAATTTTTGGCGCCATTGCAACGTATTTCTTGACATTGGTAATGTGAATATGTGGATAGTGTAGATAGTTTACTTGCTTTTAATATTTTGTTTTTAGTTTAGATTTCTTCTATACATGTGTTATGATTTGGTCTCAACCGAACTCTAGCTTGGCCGAGCTTGAACTTGAGATTGAAAGAACTTTGTTACACACTCGGCAAGCTAGACGGCGGTTGAACTATACGGCTAGTACTTCGGCCTCTCTTGAGGAGCATACCGAATCACTAGACGGAACCGAGAGCGACTTAGAATCCATAACTTCTTATTCTTCTATTGACACCACTAATACTTCTTTGCATCCTACAGGTGAACAATATATGGCGGAGCCACGCCAAATCACTTTGCACGAACAAGGGGCTCCGGATATTATACTTCAACCATTGCAAGCAAGGTATCCCAATCTTGATCCAAACTTTGAGTTGAAGAATAGCTTGATAAATCTACTTCTCAAGTATCATGGGCTTTTGGGTCAAGACCCCATCCGACATCTAAGAGATTTTCAAGTTGCTTATTCTACGGCTCGAAGGCATGGGACCGATAAGATTGCTATTATGGTTTTTGCTTTCCCCTTCTCTTTTGAGGGACAAGCAAAAACGTGTTTCTATTCCCAACCGGATGAGATTGTGACCAATTGGGATTTATTGAGAAGAGAATTTTTAGACAAGTTCTTTCCGCCGGAGAAGACCGACTACATTCGGAAATAAATCTCTGGTATAATGCAAAAGGACCAAGAGAGCTTGTATGAGTATTGGACTAGATTCAAGAGGCTATTGGAATCTTGTCCACACCATGGATTGGACACTCACTTACTTATGAGTTATTTCATCAGAGGTATTTGCACGGAAGATAGAAGATTTCTCACCACCACTAGTGGTGGTTCCCTTTCCAAAAATAAGACGACGGGAGAAGCTTGGAGCTTGATAAATGATGTCCCCGAGGCTACACAACATGTAAGAGTAAGGAGCAATCCCCTCAAGGGTGTGGTAGAAGCACCTCCTTCTGAATCAAGTTTGCCCAAGGTGCTTGGGGATATGACTACTATCCTTATGAAGATACACAAGGAACAAAAGGCGTTTTACTCTATCCAAGCTGTCCAATCCCCACCCCAAGTTCCCCAACTTGAAGGGCCTCCTAGAATATGTGGCTTATGCTCTAGCACCGCACATTACACCGACCAATGCCACCAAATTCAAGAGGAGTATACCCTTGCCGTAGCCAATGTGAACTATAATAATCGTCCACCTACCCCTCTCAAGGCCAAAACAACTACTCTCATGGCACTAATTCCAATCAAGGGTGAAGGAACAATGCACAAGGGAGCAATCAGAATCAAAGATGGAACAACTCCTCTTCTCAATACCACAACAAGCACCAATCTTCATCCTAATACCACCATAACAACAACCACCAAGTTAACCAAAACCACAACCAATCATACCAAGCAACTCGCCAAAACCAAAACAACTACTCTAGATATCAACCACCTCATCAAAGGAAACAATCCAATCAATCCTCTTCCTCCTCTACCAACCAAGATGATGATCCTAACCGTTCACTCTACCATGATCATGAGAGACTTAGAGCTATAGTGAAAAAACATGAAGAGAACAACAAGGCTCAATTTAATAACTTGAATGCACAATATGGTAACATGAGTGCTCAATTGTCCAACATCACCGAGATGATTTTAAGGATGGCTTTACCTTCCTCCAACAACACCAACCATCCCTCAAGCTCTTCTAACCTTCCATCCCAACCCCTTTCAAACCCAAAGGGCGGTCTCAACGCCATCACTCTACGGTCGGAGACTACATTAGAGGAGATACCTCCTGGGGTCATGGAAGAAATTCATGAGGAGGAAGTAGTTGTTGAAGTTCCACATGAGGAAGAGGAAGTAGACACAAGGCAAGGGGAAGAGGAACGAAGCCTTAAGGAGCCCAAGAGGAAGGCTATAATGGATGAATCTATCCCCATGCCATTCCTTTCCATGGTAAAGAAGGCCAAGAAGACTCCTGAGTTTGATTTAAACATGCTTCAAGTATTCAAGAAGGTTGAGGTAACCATCCCACTTCTTAATGTCATTCAATAAATTCTGAAGTATGCTAAGTTTTTGAAGGACTTGTGCACACACAAAGATAGAATTGGTGATTTGGAAATGTTTTCCTTGGGTAGTTCTATTTTTTCATTGATGAAGCCTATTTCGAAAAAGTGTAGTGACCTCGGACCATGTTTAGTGTCTTGTTGTATTGGTGGAGTTACTTTTCATGAATGTATGTGTGATTTAGTGGCTTGCGTTAGCATCATGCCACTCTCTATATTTGCAAGGTTGAAGTTAGCTCCATTGAGAAGGTCGGCCGCCAAATTTGCCTTAGCCGACAAGAGTGTTATCATCGTAGTAGGGATAGCGGAAGATGTGCTCGTGGCAATCAAGGATTTGGTGTTTCCGGTTGATTTTTAGATCCTTGAAATGCTTCCGATGGAGAATAAAAGTTCTTCCTCCGTTTTGCTTGGTAGACCTTTCTTGAAGACCTCTAAATTTAAGTTGGATGCCTTTACCGCCATGTACTCTTTTGAGGTAGATGACAAGACAATCAAGTTTAATTTGGAAGAAGCCATGAGACACCCACCCGAAGAGCACTCCATCCTCTGACGTGATGTGGTCGACGAGGTAGTAGCGGAGTTACAAAGAGAAGATCACAACAAGTTGTGCTACCCTATTGTTGAAGAAAAGGATGACCATGAGGGTGAACAAGAGAAAGTTGTTGAAAATGAACTTCATGATCTTAGTGAAAAAGAACCTCAACTTGAGGCAAAAAGTGAATTGAAGCCTCTCCCTTCTTACTTGAAGTATGCAGTCCTTGAGGACAACCAGAAGTTTTCGGTAATCATCGCTAGTGAGCTTTCTAGCCAAGAAGAAGCGAAGCTCCTAGAGGTCCTAAGGAATCAAAAGAAAGCAATCGGTTGGAGCTTGGCTGACATTGTGAGAATTGACCCACGAATGTGTATGCATCACATTTTTCTCCAAGAGGGAGCTCGGCCGGTTAGACAACCCCAAAGAAGGCTCAACCCTACTATTCTTGATGTGGTGAAAAAGGAGCCAAAAGGCTACTTGATGCGGGTATTATATATCCGATTTCTGATAGTGAATGGGTGAGCCCAGTCCAAGTCGTTCCAAAGAAATCAGGAATCACAACTGTCAAGAAGGATGATGGTGAAGTGGTCACCACAAGAGTGCAAAATGCTTGGCGAGTATGCATTGATTATAGGAAGTTGAACGCTGCAACAAGGAAAGACCATTACCCTTTGCCCTTCATTGATCAGATGTTGGACCGACTTGCAGGTAAATCTCATTATTGCTTTCTTGATGGTTTTACTGGCTACTTCCAGATACATATCGCTCCTGAGGATCAGGAAAAGACCATCTTTACTTGTCTCTTTGGCACCTTTGCTTACAAAAGGATGCCATTTGGGTTATGCAATGCACCCGCCACCTTTCAGCGGTGCATGACTAGTGTCTTTTCTGATCTTATGGAGAGTTGTATGGAAGTCTTTATAGATGATTTCAGTGTGTATGGAAGTCTTAGGAAGATGTGTTAACACAAACCTTGTCCTCAATTTTGAAAAATGTCATTTTATGGTGAGACAAGGCATTGTGTTAGGACACAGTTTCTGATAGGGGCATTTCTGTGGACCTGGCCAAGGTTGATGTCATTACCAGTTTACCTCACCTCTCTTCTGTGAGGGAGGTCCATTCTTTTTTGGGGTATGCAAGATTCTATAGGCACTTTATCAAGAAATTTAGCAAGATTGCATTGCCATTGTCGCACCTACTCTAAAAGGACGTAGACTTTGAGTTTGATAGTGCTTGTGCAGATGCATTTGAGGAATTAAGGCGAGCTCTTACCACAGCACCAATTGTGAGGGGCCCTGACTGGACGCAGCCGTTCGAGATCATGTGCGACGCGTCAAATCATGCCGTAGGTGCCGCGCTTGCACAGCACAATGGTAAGCTGGTGGACGAAATTGTGATTCCTTTGTTATTATATTTTGTAAAATTCATTGCTTTTTCAACTCTGTGTGGACACAACTCCGTTCAACTTAACCAGCAAGTGTACTGGGTCATCCAAGTAATACCTTATGTGAGTAAGGGTCGATCCCACAGAGATTGTTGGTATGAAGCAAGCTATGGTCACCTTGTAAATCTCAGTTAGGTAGATCAAATGGTTTTGGGTTTCAAAAATTAATAATAAATAGAGAATAAAAGGGATAGAAATACTTATGTAAATCAATAGTGGAAATTTCAGATAAGTGTGTGAAGATGCTGTGCTCCTCTTGTATCTCTATTTTCTTATTACATTCATCCAATCCTTCCTACTCCTTTCCATGGCAAGCTGTATGTAGGGCATCACCGTTGTCAATGGCTACATCCCATCCTCTCAGTGAAAATGTTCCTATGCTCTGTCACAGCACGGCTAATCATCTGTCGGTTCTCAATCAGGTTGGAATAGAATCCCTTGATTCTTTTGCGCTTGTCATCACGCCCAGCCTTCAGGAGTTTGAAGCTCGTCACAGTCATTCAATCCCAGAATCCTACTCGGAATACCATAGACAAGGTTTAGACTTTTCGGATCCTCATGAATGCCGCCATCTATCTAGCTTATACCACGAAGATTCTGTTGAGGAATCTAAGAGATATGTGCCCGGCCTAGAGTAGAACGGAAGTGGTTGTCAATCACGTACGTTCATAGGTGAGAACTATGATGAGTGTCACGGATCATCACATTCATCTAAGTTAAGTATAATGTATATCTTGGAATAAGGATAGAAGAGAATTGAATAGAAAGTAATCATAATTGTATTGAAACTTGAGGTACAGCAGAGCTCCACACCCTTAATCTATGGTGTGTAGAAACTCTACCGTTGAAAATACATAAGTGAAAGGTTCAGGCATGGCCGAATGGCCAGCCCCTTGAATGTGATCAATAGCCTCCAAAGATGAAGAATAAAACAAAACTGAGACCAAAGATGTCTAATACAATAGTAACTTATCCTATTTATACTAGACTAGCTACTAGGGTTTACATGAGTAAGTATTTGATGCATAAATTCACTTCCGGGGCCCACTTGGTGTATGTTTGGGCTGAGATTGATCTATCCACGAGCTGAGGCTTTTCTTGGAGTTGAACTCCAAGTTATAACGTGTTTTGGGCGTTCAACTCCGGATCATGACGTTTTTCTGGCGTTTAACTCCAGACAGCAGCATGTACTTGGCGTTCAACGCCAAGTTACATCGTCAATTTCCGAATAAAATATGAACTATTATATATTGCTGGAAAGCTCTAGATGTCTACTTTCCAACGCTGTTGAGAGCACGCCAATTGGAGTTCTGTAGCTCCAGAAATTCAATTTCGAGTGTAGAGAGGTCAGATTCCAACAACATC
Organism: Arachis hypogaea; assembly: GCF_003086295.3. Taxonomy (NCBI): domain Eukaryota; kingdom Viridiplantae; phylum Streptophyta; class Magnoliopsida; order Fabales; family Fabaceae; genus Arachis; species Arachis hypogaea. The sequence goes on along the minus strand of NC_092044.1, from coordinate 30,094,729 downwards.
AGCAGTCCTTTTGTCAGCCTTTTTCAGAGTTTTGCTCAAATCCCTCAATTTCAGCCAGAAATTACCTGAAATCACAGAAAAACACGCAAACTCATAGTAAAGTCCAGAAATGTGAATTTAACATAAAAACTAATGAAAACATCCCTAAAAGTTGCTTAAACTTACTAAAAACTACCTAAAAACAATGCCAAAAAGCGTATAAATTATCCGCTCATCACAACACCAAACTTAAATTGTTGCTTGTCCCCAAGCAACTGAAAATCAATTAGGATAAAAAGAAGAGAATATACTATAAATTTCAAAATATCAATGAATATTAATTATAATTAGATGAGCGGGACTTGTAGCTTTTTGCTTCTGAACAGTTTCGGCATCTTACTTTTTCCTTTGAAGTTTAGAATGATTGGCTTCTCTAGGAACTTAGAATTTTGGATAGTGTTATTGATTTTCCTAGTTAAGTATGTTGATTATTGAACACAGCTACTTTTATGAGTCTTGGTCGTGGCCCTAAGCATTTTGTTTTCCAGTATTACCACCGGATACACAAATGCCACAGACACATAACTGGGTGAACCTTTTCAGATTGTGACTCAGCTTTGCTATAGTCCCCAGTTAGAGGTGTCCAGAGCTCTTAAGCACACTCTTTTTGCATTGGATCACGACTTTAACCACTCAGTCTCAAGCTTTTCACTTGGACCTTCATGACACAAGCACATGGTTAGGGACAGCTTGATTTAGCCGCTTAGCCCTGGTTTTAATTCCTTGGGCCCTCCTATCCATTGATGCTCAAAGCCTTGGATCCTTTTTACCCTTGCCTTTTGGTTTTAAGGGCTATTGGCTTTTTCTGCTTGCTTTTTCTTTTTCTTTCTATTTTTTTCGCCTATTTTTTTTCTTTTTTTTTTGCAAGCTTTTTACTTTTCACTACTTTTTCTTGCTTCAAGAATCAATTCATGATTTTTCAGATTATCAATAACATTTCTCTTTGTTCATCATTCTTTCAAGAGCCAACAGTTTTAACATTCATAAACAACAAGATCAAAAATATGCACTGTTTAAGCATTCATTTAGAAAACAAAAAGTATTGTCACCACATCAATATAATTAAACTAAATTCAAGGATAAATTTGAAATTCATGTACTTCTTGTTCTTTTGAATTAAAACACTTTTCATTTAAGAGAGGTGAAGGATTAATGGAATTTATTCATAGCTTTAAGACATGGTTACTACATACTAATGATCATGAAGTAGAGACACAAAACATAGATAAACACAACATTAAAAACCGAAAACAGAAAGAAATAAAAACAAGGAATGAATCCACCTTAGTGGCGTCTTCTTCTTGAAGGACCAACAATGTCCTTAAGCTCTTCTATGTCCCTTCCTTGCCTTTGTTGCTCCTCCCTCATTGCCCTTTGATCCTCTCTTATTTCATGGAGAATGATGGAGTGCTCATGATGTTCCACCCTTAATTGTTCAACATTGTGGCTCAAATCTTCTAAGGAGGTGTTGAGTTGTTCCCAATAGTTGTTGGGAGGAAAGTGCATCCGTTGAGGCATCTCAGGGATTTGTTGATGATGAGCTTCCTCATGCATCTCTTGAGAACCGTGAAGGATCTCTCTTGCTTGCTCCATCCTCTTCTTGGTGATGGGCTTATCCTCTTCAATGGGGATATCTCCTTCTATGATAACTCCAGCTGAGTAACACAGATGGCAAATAAGGTGAGGAAAAGCTAGCCGTGCCATGGTGGAGGGCTTGTCGGCTATTTTGTAGAATTCATTGGAGATGACTTCATGAACTTCTACTTCCTCTCCAATCATGATGCTATGAATCATGATGGCCCGATCCACAGTAACTTCAGATCGGTTGCTAGTAGGAATGATGGAGCGTTGAATGAACTCCAACCATCCTCTAGCCACAGGCTTGAGGTCCAGTCTTCTTAGTTGAACTGGCTTGCCTTTGGAGTCTATTCTCCATTGAGCTCCTTCCACACATATGTCCATTAGGACTTGGTCCAATGGTGTACGAAATTGCAATCACACTTTTGCAATCCCGCACAACTAACCAGCAAGTGCACTGGGTCGTTCAAGTAATACCTTACGTGAGTAAGGGTCGATCCCGCGGAGATTGTTGGCTTGAAGTAAGCTATGGTTATCTTGTAACTCTTAGTCAGGATATCAGTAATTATCAGGATTGATCGTAAAAAGTAAAAGAACATGAAATAAGTACTTGTTTTGCAGTAATGGAGAACAGGTTGAGGTTTTGGAGATGCTCTATCTTCTGAACCTCTGCTTTCCTACTGTCTTCTTCTTCAAGCACGCAAGGCTCCTTCCATGGCAAGCTGTATGTAGGGTTTCACCGTTGTCAATGGCTACCTCCCATCCTCTCAGTGAAAATGTTCAACGCGCTTTGTCACAGCACGGCTAATCATCTGTCGGTTCTCAATTGGGTTGGAATAGAATCCAGTGATTCTTTTGCGTCTGTCACTAACACCCAGCCCTCAGGAGTTTGAAGCTCATCACAGTCATTCAATCCTTGAATCCTACTCAGAATACCACAGACGAGGTTTAGACCTTCCGGATTCTCTTGAATGCCGCCATCAGTTCTAGCTTATACCACGAAGATTCTGATTAAGGAATCCAAGAGATATCTACTCAATCTAAAGTAGAACGAAGGTGGTTGTCAGGCACACGTTCATAGTTGAAAATGATGATGAGTGTCACGAATCATCACATTCATCAAGTTTAGGAACAAGTGATATCTTAGAATAAAAGCAAGCGTGATTGAATGAAAAACAGTAGTAATTGCATTAATCCATCAAGGCACAGCAGAGCTCCTCACCCCCAAACATGGGGTTTAGAGACTCATGCTGTAGAAGATACAATGAGAAACGTGTAAAGTGTCATGAGGTATCGATACAATGTCAAAAGATCCTATATATAGTGAACTAGTAACCTAGGGTATACATAAATGAGTAAATGACGTAAAAATCCACTTCCGGGGTCCACTTAGTGTGTGCTTGGGCTGAGCATTGAAGCTTTCATGTGTAGAGACTTTTTCTGGAGTTAAACGCCAGCTTTTATGCCAGTTTGGGCGTTTAACTCCAATTTTTATGCCAATTCCGGCGTTAAACGCTGGGAATTCTGAAGCTGATTTGCAACGCCGGTTTGGGCCATCAAACCTCGGGCAAAGTATGAACTATTATACATTGCTGGAAAGCCCAGGATGTCTACTTTCCAACGCCATTGAGAGCGCGCCAATTGGGCTTCTGTAGCTCCAGAAAATCCACTTCGAGTGCAGGGAGGTCAGAATCCAACAGCATATGCAGTCCTTTTCAGCCTCTGAATAAGATTTTTGCTCAGGACCCTCAATTTCAGCCAGAAAATACCTGAAATCACAGAAAAACACACAAACTCATAGTAAAGTCCAGAAAAGTGAATTTTAACTAAAAACTAATAAAAATATAATAAAAACTAACTAAAATATACTAAAAACATACTAAAAACAATGCCAAAAAGCGTATAAATTATCCGCTCATCACAACACCAAACTTAAATTGTTGCTTGTCCCCAAGCAACTGAAAATCAAAATAGAATAAAAAGAAGAGAATATACTATAGACTCCAAAATATCAAGGAAACTTAGCTCCAATTAGATGAGCGGGACTAGTAGCTTTTTGCTTCTGAACAGTTTTGGCATCTCACTCTATCCTTTGAGGTTTAGAATGATTGGCATCCATAGGAACTCAGAACTCAGATAGTGTTATTGATTCTCCTAGTTAAGTATGATGATTCTTGAACATAGCTACTTTCTGAGTCTTGGCTGTGGCCCAAAGCACTCTGTCTTCCAGTATTACCACCGGATACATACATGCCACAGACACATAATTGGGTGAACCTTTTCAAATTGTGACTCAGCTTTGCTAGAGTCCCCAATTAGAGGTGTCCAGGGTTCTTAAGCACACTCTTTTTGCCTTGGATCACAACTTTATTTCTTTCTTTTTCTTTTTCTCTTTCTTTTCTTTCTTTTTTTCGTTTTTTTTTATTCACTGCTTTTTCTTGCTTCAAGAATCAATTTTTTGATTTTTCAGATCCTCAATAACAGTTTTCCTTTTCCATCATTCTTTCAAGAGCCAACAATTTTAACATTCTTAAAACAACAAATTCAAAAGACATATGCACTGTTCAAGCATTCATTCAGAAAACAAAAAGTATTGTCACCATATCAAACTAATTCAACTAGTTTCAAAGATGAATTCAAAATCCTGTACTTCTTGTTCTTTTGTGATTAAAGCATTTTTCATTTAAGAGAGGTGATGGATTCATAGGACATTCATAGCTTTAAGGCATAGACACTAAGATACTAATGATCATGTAATAAGACACAAACATAGATAAACATAAGCATAAAAATTCGAAAAATAGAAAATAAAGAACAAGGAGATTAAAGAACGGGTCCACCTTAGTGATGGCGGCTTGTTCTTCCTCTTGAAGATCTTATGGAGTGCTTGAGCTCCTCAATGTCTCTTCCTTGCCTTTTTTGCTCCTCTCTCATGATTCTATGATCTTCTTTAATTTCATGGAGGAGGATGGAATGTTCTTGGTGCTCCACCCTTAGTTGTCCCATGTTGGAACTCAATTCTCCTAGGGAGGTGTTGATTTGCTCCCAATAGCTTTGTGGAGAAAAGTGCATCCCTTGAGATGAATCTCTCCATCTCCCATGGCTCGGAGGTGGAAGCTTTTGCCTTTCTTTCCTCTTTCTAGAGGTTTCTCCGGCCTTAGGTGCCATAAATAGTTATGGAGAAACAAAAAGCAACGCTTTTACCACACCAAACTTAGAAGTTTTGCTCGTCCTCGAGCAAAAGAAGAAAGAAAAGAGAGAGTGGTGGGGTAAGTGGGGATCCTGTGGGGTCCACAGATCCTGAGGTGTCAAGGATAATTCATCCCTGCACCAAGTGGCGAGCAAAAATGCTCCTTCTACCAATCCTGGCGTTAAACGCCGGGATGGTGCCCATTTCTGGCGTTTAACGCCAGCTTGGTGCCCATTCCTGGCGTTTAATGCCAGTCTGGTGCCCCTTTCTGGCGTTAAACGTCCAGAATGGTGCCAGACTGGGCGTTAAACGCCCATTTGCTGCCTTTACTGGCGTTTAAACGCCAGCAAGTTTTCCTCCAGGGTGTGCTGTTTTTCTTTCTATTTTTCATTCTATTTCTGCTTTTTCAATTGATTTTGTGACTTTCCATGATCATCAACCTATAGAAAACATAAAATAACAAGGGAAAATAATAAATATAACATTGGGTTGCCTCCCAACAAGCGCTTCTTTAATGTCAGTAGCTTGACAGTGGGCTCTCAGGGAGCCTCACGGATACTTAGAGCAATGTTGGAATCTCTCCAACACCAAACTTAGAGTTTGGTTGTGACCTCCCAACACCAAACTTAGAGTTTGACTGTGGGATCTCTGTTTGACTCTGTTTTGAGAGAAGCTCTTCATGCTTCCTCTCCATGGTTACAGAAGGAGAACCTTGAGTCTTATAGTTTGCACTGTCTGCAAGCCACGGAGCTTCCTGAATAGCAAACAATTGCTCATCTGGAAAGGTTTCAGAGATCTCAGTAGGAGGGAGGGATGCTCCTGCTACTGGTTCTATCCGGGATAGGTGATCGGCTACTTGATTCTCTGTCTCTTTTCTATCTCTTATTTCTATATCAAACTCTTGCAGAAGCAACACCCATCTTATGAGCCTGGGTTTTGAATCCTACTTTGTGAGTAGATATTTAAGAGCAGCATGGTCAGTGTACACAATCACTTTTGATCCTACTAAATAAGATCTGAACTTGTCAATGGCATAAACCACTGCAAGTAGCTCCTTTTCTGTGGTTGTGTAGTTCTTCTGTGCATCATTTAGAATACGGCTGCCATAATAAATGACGTGCAGAAGCTTACCATGCCTTTGTCCCAGTACTGCACCAATGGCATGGTCACTGGCATCACACATTAGTTCAAATGGTAATGTCCAGTCTGGTGCAGAGATGACTGGTGCTGTGACCAGCTTAGGTTTCAGAGTTTCAAACGCCTGCAGACACTCATTATCAAAAATAAATGGAGTGTCAGCAGCTAGCAGATTACTCAGAGGTTTGGCAATTTTTGAAAAATCCTTTATAAACCTTCTGTAGAATCCTGCATGCCCCAAAAAGCTTCTGATTGCCTTAACATTGGTAGGTGGTGGTAATTTTTCAATTACTTCAACTTTAGCTTGATCCACCTCTATTCCTTTGTTTGAAATTTTATGCCCAAGGACAATTCCTTCAGACACCATAAAGTGACATTTTTCCCAATTTAAAACTAGGTTGGTCTCTTGGCATCTTTTCAGAACAAGTGCTAGATGGTTAAGGCAGGAGCTGAATGAGTCTCCAAATACTGAAAAGTCATCCATGAAGACTTCCAGAAATTTCTCTACCATATCTGAGAAGATAGAGAGCATGCACCTCTGAAAGGTTGCAGGTGCATTGCACAGACCAAAAGGCATCCTTCTGTAGGCAAATACTCCAGAAGGACATGTAAATGCTGTTTTCTCTTGGTCCTGCGGATCTACTGCAATTTGGTTGTAACCTGAGTAGCCGTCCAAAAAGCAGTAGTATTCATGACCTGCTAGTCTCTCTAGCATCTGGTCTATGAATGGTAAAGGAAAATGATCCTTTCTGGTGACTGTATTGAGCCTTCTGTAGTCAATACACATGCGCCACCCTGTAACTGTTCTTGTAGGAACTAGTTCATTCTTTTCATTATGAACCACTGTCATGCCTCCCTTCTTAGGGACAACGTGGACAGGGCTCACCCAGGGGCTATCAGAAATAGGATAAATAATCCCAGCCTCTAGTAACTTAGTGACCTCTTTCTGCACCACCTCCTTCATGGCTGGATTTAGCCGCCTTTGTGGTTGAACCACTGGCTTAGCATCATCCTCCAATAGGATCTTGTGCATGCATCTTGCTGGACTAATTCCCTTAAGATCACTTATGGACCACCCAAGAGCTGTCTTGTGTGTCCTTAGCACTTGAATTAGTGCTTTCTCTTCTTGTGGATTTAGAGCAGAGCTTATGATCACTGGAAAAGTGTCACCTTCTCCCAGAAATGCATATTTCAGGGATGGTGGTAGTGGCTTGAGCTCTAGTTTAGGAGGCTTATCTTCTTCCTGAGGAATTTTCAGAATTTCTTTTATTTCCTTTAGTTCCTCCAGATCAGGATGAACATCTTTAAAGATGTCATCTAACTCTGATTCAAGACTTTTAGTCATATTGACCTCCTCCACCAAAGAGTCAATAATATCAGTGCTCATGCAGTCATTTGATGTGTCTGGATGCTGCATAGCTTTGACAACATTCAACTTGAACTCATCATCATTGACTCTCAGGGTTAATGCCCCTTTTTGGACGTCAATGAGGGTCCGTCCAGTTGCTAGAAAAGGTCTTCCTAGAATGAGAATTGCACTCTTGTGCTCCTCCATTTCCAGCACTACAAAGTCAGTGGGAAAGGCAAATGGCCCAACCTTGACAATCATGTTCTCAATTATGCCTGATGGGTATTTAATGGAGCCATCAGCAAGTTGGAGACATATCCTGGTTGGTTTGACTTCTTCAATCAAGCCAAGCTTTCTGATAGTGGATGCAGGTATTAGGTTGATACTTGCCCCAAGATCACATAGAGCTTTCTTTGTACAAGTACCCTCTAATGTGCATGGTATCATAAAGCTTCCAGAATCTTTAAGCTTCTCTGGTAAGCTCTTTAATATGACTGCACTGCATTCTTCAGTGAGAAAAACTTTTTCAGTTTCTCTCCAATCCTTCTTATGACTTAAGATCTCTTTCATGAACTTAGCATAAGAAGGTATTTGCTCAAGTGCCTCTGCAAACGGAATCTTTATTTCAAGAGTCCTTAGATAGTCTGCAAAGCGGGCAAATTTCTTATCTTGTTCCACTTGGCGGAGTTTCTGAGGATAAGGCATCTTGGCTTTATATTCTTCAACCTTAGTTGCTGCAGGTTTATTCCTTACAGAAGTGGTTGGAGAAGCCTTTTTAGAGGGGTTACTATCAGCACTCACAGGTTTCTGATTCCTCATTGGCGTTTGAACACCAGGATTAGGTGAAGAATGGGCGTTTAACGCCAACTTCTCCCACTTTTCTGGCGTTTGAACGCCAGAATTGGCTACCCATTGGGCATTTAACACCACTTTCTTACCATTTTCTGGCGTTTGAATGCCAGAATCATTTGCAATCACACTTTTGCAATCCCGCACAACTAACCAGCAAGTGCACTGGGTCGTTCAAGTAATACCTTACGTGAGTAAGGGTCAATCACACGGAGATTGTTGGCTTGAAGCAAGCTATGGTTATCTTGTAACTCTTAGTCAGGATATCAGTAATTATCAGGATTGATCGTAAAAAGTAAAAGAACATGAAATAAGTACTTGTTTTGCAGTAATGGAGAACATGTTGAGGTTTTGGAGATGCTCTATCTTCTGAACCTCTGCTTTCCTATTGTCTTCTTCTTCAAGCACGCAAGGCTCCTTCCATGGCAAGCTGTATGTAGGGTTTCACCGTTGTCAATTGCTACCTCCCATCCTCTCAGTGAAAATGTTCAACGCGCTCTGTCACAGCACGGCTAATCATCTGTCGGTTCTCAATCGGGTTGGAATAGAATCCAGTGATTCTTTTGCGTCTGTCACTAACGCCCAGCCCTCAGGAGTTTGAAGCTCGTCACAATCATTCAATCCTTGAATCCTACTCAGAATACCACAGACAAGGTTTAGACCTTCCGGATTCTCTTGAATGCCGCCATCAGTTCTAGCTTATACCACGAAGATTCTGATTAAGGAATCCAAGAGATATCTACTCAATCTAAAGTAGAACGGAGGTGGTTGTCAGGCACACGTTCATAGTTGAGAATGATGATGAGTGTCACGAATCATCACATTCATCAAGTTTAGGAACAAGTGATATCTTAGAATAAAAGCAAGCGTGATTGAATGAAAAACAGTAGTAATTGCATTAATCCATCAAGGCACAGCAGAGCTCCTCACCCCCAACCATGGGGTTTAGAGACTCATGCTGTAGAAAATACAATGAGAAACGTGTAAAGTGTCATGAGGTATCGATACAATGTCAAAAGATCCTATATATAGTGAACTAGTAACCTAGGGTATACATAAATGAGTAAATGACGTAAAAATCCACTTCCGGGGTCCACTTAGTGTGTGCTTGGGCTGAGCATTGAAGCTTTCATGTGTAGAGACTTTTTCTGGAGTTAAACGCCAGCTTTTATGCCAGTTTGGGCGTTTAACTCCAATTTTTATGCCAATTCCGGCGTTAAACGCTGGGAATTCTGAAGCTGATTTGCAACGCCGGTTTGGGCCATCAAACCTCGGGCAAAGTATGGACCATTATACATTGCTGGAAAGCCCAGGATGTCTACTTTCCAAAGCCATTGAGAGCGCGCCAATTGGGCTTCTGTAGCTCCAGAAAATCCACTTCGAGTGCAGGGAGGTCAGAATCCAACAGCATCTGCAGTCCTTTTCAGCCTCTGAATCAGATTTTTGCTCAGGACCCTCAATTTCAGCCAGAAAATACCTGAAATCACAAAAAAACACACAAACTCATAGTAAAGTCCAGAAAAGTGAATTTTAACTAAAAACTAATAAAAATATAATAAAAACTAACTAAAATATACTAAAAACATACTAAAAACAATGCCAAAAAGCGTATAAATTATCCGCTCATCACAACACCAAACTTAAATTGTTGCTTGTCCCCAAGCAACTGAAAATCAAAATAGAATAAAAAGAAGAGAATATACTATAGACTCCAAAATATCAAGGAAACTTAGCTCCAATTAGATGAGCGGGACTAGTAGCTTTTTGCTTCTGAACGGTTTTGGCATCTCACTCTATTCTTTGAGGTTTAGAATGATTGGCATCCATAGGAACTCAGAACTCAGATAGTGTTATTGATTCTCCTAGTTAAGTATGATGATTCTTGAACATAGCTACTTTCTGAGTCTTGGCTGTGGCCCAAAGCACTCTGTCTTCCAGTATTACCACCGGATACATACATGCCACAGACACATAATTGGGTGAACCTTTTCAGATTGTGACTCAGCTTTGCTAGAGTCCCCAATTAGAGGTGTCCAGGGTTCTTAAGCACACTCTTTTTGCCTTGGATCACAACTTTATTTCTTTCTTTTTCTTTTTCTCTTTCTTTTCTTTCTTTTTTTCGTTTTTTTTATTCACTGCTTTTTCTTGCTTCAAGAATCAATTTTTTGATTTTTCAGATCCTCAATAACAGTTTTCCTTTTCCATCATTCTTTCAAGAGCCAACAATTTTAACATTCTTAAAACAACAAATTCAAAAGACATATGCACTGTTCAAGCATTCATTCAGAAAACAAAAAGTATTGTCACCATATCAAACTAATTCAACTAGTTTCAAAGATGAATTCAAAATCCTGTACTTCTTGTTCTTTTGTGATTAAAGCATTTTTCATTTAAGAGAGGTGATGGATTCATAGGACATTCATAGCTTTAAGGCATAGACACTAAGATACTAATGATCATGTAATAAGACACAAACATAGATAAACATAAGCATAAAATTTGAAAAATAGAAAATAAAGAACAAGGAGATTAAAGAACGGGTCCACCTTAGTGATGGCGGCTTGTTCTTCCTCTTGAAGATCTTATGGAGTGCTTGAGCTCCTCAATGTCTCTTCCTTGCCTTTGTTGCTCCTCTCTCATGATTCTATGATCTTCTTTAATTTCATGGAGGAGGATGGAATGTTCTTGGTGCTCCACCCTTAGTTGTCCCATGTTGGAACTCAATTCTCCTAGGGAGGTGTTGATTTGCTCCCAATAGCTTTGTGGAGAAAAGTGCATCCCTTGAGATGAATCTCTCCATCTCCCATGGCTCGGAGGTGGAAGCTTTTGCCTTCCTTTCCTCTTTCTAGAGGTTTCTCCGGCCTTAGGTGCCATAAATAGTTATGGAGAAACAAAAAGCAACGCTTTTACCACACCAAACTTAGAAGTTTTGCTCGTCCTCGAGCAAAAGAAGAAAGAAAAGAGAGAGTGGTGGGGTAAGTGGGGATCCTGTGGGGTCCACAGATCCTGAGGTGTCAAGGATAATTCATCCCTGCACCAAGTGGCGAGCAAAAATGCTCCTTCTACCAATCCTGGCGTTAAACGCCGGGCTGGTGCCCATTTCTGGCGTTTAACGCCAGCTTGGTGCCCATTCCTGGCGTTTAATGCCAGTCTGGTGCCCCTTTCTGGCGTTAAACGTCCAGAATGGTGCCAGACTGGGCGTTAAACGCCCATTTGCTGCCTTTACTGGCGTTTAAACGCCAGCAAGTTTTCCTCCAGGGTGTGCTGTTTTTCTTTCTATTTTTCATTCTATTTCTGCTTTTTCAATTGATTTTGTGACTTTCCATGATCATCAACCTATAGAAAACATAAAATAACAAGGGAAAATAATAAATATAACATTGGGTTGCCTCCCAACAAGCGCTTCTTTAATGTCAGTAGCTTGACAGTGGGCTCTCAGGGAGCCTCACGGATACTTAGAGCAATGTTGGAATCTCTCCAACACCAAACTTAGAGTTTGGTTGTGACCTCCCAACACCAAACTTAGAGTTTCACTGTGGGGTCTCTGTTTGACTCTGTTTTGAGAGAAGCTCTTCATGCTTCCTCTCCATGGTTACAGAAGGAGAACCTTGAGTCTTATAGTTTGCACTGTCTGCAAGCCACGGAGCTTCCTGAATAGCAAACAATTGCTCATCTGGAAAGGTTTCAGAGATCTCAGTAGGAGGGAGGGATGCTCCTGCTACTGGTTCTATCCGGGACAGGTGATCGGCTACTTGATTCTCTGTCCCTTTTCTATCTCTTATTTCTATATCAAACTCTTGCAGAAGCAACACCCATCTTATGAGCCTGGGTTTTGAATCCTACTTTGTGAGTAGATATTTAAGAGCAGCATGGTCAGTGTACACAATCACTTTTGATCCTACTAAATAAGATCTGAACTTGTCAATGGCATAAACCACTGCAAGTAGCTCCTTTTCTGTGGTTGTGTAGTTCTTCCGTGCATCATTTAGAATACGGCTGCCATAATAAATGACGTGCAGAAGCTTACCATGCCTTTGTCCCAGTACTGCACCAATGGCATGGTCACTGGCATCACACATTAGTTCAAATGGTAATGTCCAGTCTGGTGCAGAGATGACTGGTGCTGTGACCAGCTTAGGTTTCAGAGTTTCAAACGCCTGCAGACACTCATTATCAAAAATAAATGGAGTGTCAGCAGCTAGCAGATTACTCAGAGGTTTGGCAATTTTTGAAAAATCCTTTATAAACCTTCTGTAGAATCCTGCATGCCCCAAAAAGCTTCTGATTGCCTTAACATTGGTAGGTGGTGGTAATTTTTCAATTACTTCAACTTTAGCTTGATCCACCTCTATTCCTTTGTTTGAAATTTTATGCCCAAGGACAATTCCTTCAGACACCATAAAGTGACATTTTTCCCAATTTAAAACTAGGTTGGTCTCTTGGCATCTTTTCAGAACAAGTGCTAGATGGTTAAGGCAGGAGCTGAATGAGTCTCCAAATACTGAAAAGTCATCCATGAAGACTTCCAGAAATTTCTCTACCATATCTGAGAAGATAGAGAGCATGCACCTCTGAAAGGTTGCAGGTGCATTGCACAGACCAAAAGGCATCCTTCTGTAGGCAAATACTCCAGAAGGACATGTAAATGCTGTTTTCTCTTGGTCCTGCGGATCTACTGCAATTTGGTTGTAACCTGAGTAGCCGTCCAAAAAGCAGTAGTATTCATGACCTGCTAGTCTCTCTAGCATCTGGTCTATGAATGGTAAAGGAAAATGATACTTTCTGGTGACTGTATTGAGCCTTCTGTAGTCAATACACATGCGCCACCCTGTAACTGTTCTTGTAGGAACTAGTTCATTCTTTTCATTATGAACCACTGTCATGCCTCCCTTCTTAGGGACAACGTGGACAGGGCTCACCCAGGGGCTATCAGAAATAGGATAAATAATCCCAGCCTCTAGTAACTTAGTGACCTCTTTCTGCACCACCTCCTTCATGGCTGGATTTAGCCGCCTTTGTGGTTGAACCACTGGCTTAGCATCATCCTCCAATAGGATCTTGTGCATGCATCTTGCTGGACTAATTCCCTTAAGATCACTTATGGACCACCCAAGAGCTGTCTTGTGTGTCCTTAGCACTTGAATTAGTGCTTTCTCTTCCTGTGGATTTAGAGCAGAGCTTATGATCACTGGAAAAGTGTCACCTTCTCCCAGAAATGCATATTTCAGGGATGGTGGTAGTGGCTTGAGCTCTGGTTTAGGAGGCTTATCTTCTTCCTGAGGAATTTTTAGAATTTCTTTTATTTCCTTTAGTTCCTCCAGATCAGGATGAACATCTTTAAAGATGTCATCTAGCTCTGATTCAAGACTTTTAGTCATATTGACCTCCTCCACCAAAGAGTCAATAATATCAGTGCTCATGCAGTCATTTGATGTGTCTGGATGCTGCATAGCTTTGACAACATTCAACTTGAACTCATCATCATTGACTCTCAGGGTTAATGCCCCTTTTTGGACGTCAATGAGGGTCCGTCCAGTTGCTAGAAAAGGTCTTCCTAGAATGAGAATTGCACTCTTGTGCTCCTCCATTTCCAGCACTACAAAGTCAGTGGGAAAGGCAAATGGCCCAACCTTGACAATTATGTCCTCAATTATGCCTGATGGGTATTTAATGGAGCCATCAGCAAGTTGGAGACATATCCTGGTTGGTTTGACTTCTTCAATCAAGCCAAGCTTTCTGATAGTGGATGCAGGTATTAGGTTGATACTTGCCCCAAGATCACATAGAGCTTTCTTTGTACAAGTACCCTCTAATGTGCATGGTATCATAAAGCTTCCAGGATCTTTAAGCTTCTCTGGTAAGCTCTTTAATATGACTGCACTGCATTCTTCAGTGAGAAAAACTTTTTCAGTTTCTCTCCAATCCTTCTTATGACTTAAGATCTCTTTCATGAACTTAGCATAAGAAGGTATTTGCTCAAGTGCCTCTGCAAACGGAATCTTTATTTCAAGAGTCCTTAGATAGTATGCAAAGCGGGCAAATTTCTTATCTTATTCCGCTTGGCGGAGTTTCTGAGGATAAGGCATCTTGGCTTTATATTCTTCAACCTTAGTTGCTGCAGGTTTATTCCTTACAGAAGTGGTTGGAGAAGCCTTTTTAGAGGGGTTACTATCAGCACTCTCAGGTGTCTGATTCCTCATTGGCGTTTGAACACCAGGATTGGGTGAAGAATGGGTGTTTAACGCCAACTTCTCCCCCTTTTCTGGCGTTTGAACGCCAGAATTGGCTACCCATTGGGCGTTTAACGCCACTTTCTTACCATTTTCTGGCGTTTGAACGCCAGAATCATTTGCAATCACACTTTTGCAATCCCGCACAACTAACCAGAAAGTGCACTGGGTCGTTCAAGTAATACCTTACGTGAGTAAGGGTCGATCCCACGGAGATTGTTGGCTTGAAGCAAGCTATGGTTATCTTGTAACTCTTAGTCAGGATATCAGTAATTATCAGGATTGATCGTAAAAAGTAAAAGAACATGAAATAAGTACTTGTTTTGCAGTAATGGAGAACAGGTTGAGGTTTTGGAGATGCTCTATCTTCTGAACCTCTGCTTTCCTATTGTCTTCTTCTTCAAGCACGCAAGGCTCCTTCCATGGCTAGCTGTATGTAGGGTTTCACCGTTGTCAATGGCTACCTCCCATCCTCTCAGTGAAAATGTTCAACGCGCTCTGTCACAGCACGGCTAATCATCTGTCGGTTCTCAATCGGGTTGGAATAGAATCCAGTGATTCTTTTGCGTCTGTCACTAACGCCCAGCCCTCAGGAGTTTGAAGCTCGTCACAATCATTCAATCCTTGAATCCTACTCAGAATACCACAGACAAGGTTTAGACCTTCCGGATTCTCTTGAATGCCGCCATCAGTTCTAGCTTATACCACGAAGATTCTGATTAAGGAATCCAAGAGATATCTACTCAATCTAAAGTAGAATGGAGGTGGTTGTCAGGCACACGTTCATAGTTGAGAATGATGATGAGTGTCACGAATCATCACATTCATCAAGTTTAGGAACAAGTGATATCTTAGAATAAAAGCAAGCGTGATTGAATGAAAAACAGTAGTAATTGCATTAATCCATCAAGGCACAGCAGAGCTCCTCACCCCCAACCATGGGGTTTAGAGACTCATGCTGTAGAAAATATAATGAGAAACGTGTAAAGTGTCATGAGGTATCGATACAATGTCAAAAGATCCTATATATAGTGAACTAGTAACCTAGGGTATACATAAATGAGTAAATGACGTAAAAATCCACTTCCGGGGTCCACTTAGTGTGTGCTTGGGCTGAGCATTGAAGCTTTCATGTGTAGAGACTTTTTCTGGAGTTAAACGCCAGCTTTTATGCCAGTTTGGGCGTTTAACTCCAATTTTTATGCCAATTCCGGCGTTAAACGCTGGGAATTCTGAAGCTGATTTGCAACGCCAGTTTGGGCCATCAAACCTCGGGCAAAGTATGGACCATTATACATTGCTGGAAAGCCCAGGATGTCTACTTTCCAAAGCCATTGAGAGCGCGCCAATTGGGCTTCTGTAGCTCCAGAAAATCCACTTCGAGTGCAGGGAGGTCAGAATCCAACAGCATCTGCAGTCCTTTTCAGCCTCTGAATCAGATTTTTGCTCAGGACCCTCAATTTCAGCCAGAAAATACCTGAAATCATAGAAAAACACACAAACTCATAGTAAAGTCCAGAAAAGTGAATTTTAACTAAAAACTAATAAAAATATAATAAAAACTAACTAAAATATACTAAAAACATACTAAAAACAATGCCAAAAAGCGTATAAATTATCCGCTCATCATCCAACCTTTGATTAAAGTTGACCCTTCTAGTGTAGGGGCGTTCATCTCCTTGCATCATGGGCAAGTGAAACGCCAACCTCACATTTTCTGGACTAAAATCTAAGTATTTCCCCCGAACCATTGTGAGATAATTCTTTGGATTTGGGTTCATACTTTGATCATGGTTCCTAGTGATCCATGCATTGGCATAGAACTCTTGAACCATTAGGATTCCGACTTGTTGCATGGGGTTGGTTAAGACTTCCCAACCTCTTCTTTGGATCTCATGTCGGATCTCCGGATACTCATTCTTTTTGAGCTTGAAAGGGACCTCAGGGATCACCTTCTTCTTTGCCACAACATCATAGAAGTGGTCTTGATGGCTCTTGGAGATGAATCTTTCCATCTCCCATGACTCGGAGGTGGAAGATTTTGTCTTCCCTTTTCCTTTCCCGGCCTTAGGTGCCATTGATGGTGATGGAAAAATAAAAAGCTTATGCTTTTACCACACCAAACTTAAAATATTGCTCGTCCTCGAGCAATAGAAGAAAAAAGAGAAGAAGAAGAAGAAGAAGAAGAGAATACGGTAGAGAGGGAGAGAGGTAGGTTCGGCCAAGGTGAAGAAGAGGGGGTTGTGTTGTGTGAAAATGAAGTAGAATGGAAGGGTATATATAGGGAGAGGGGGTAGTGTGTATTCGGCCATTTAGGGTGGGAATGGGTGGGAAAATGGTTTTGAATTTTTGAAGGTAGGTGGGGTTTTATGGGGAAGAGTGGATGGATGTGAGTGGTGAAGGGGGTGATTGGGAAGAGGAATTAAGGTGATTGGTGAAGAGTTTTGGAAAGTGTGACATGGGGAATAGTCATCACAAAAATAGGATTAGGAGGTAAGGTAGGAATATAGTAGGTGGGGATCCTGTGGGGTCCACAGATCCTGAGGTGATCCTGTGGGGTCCACAGATCCTGAGGTGTCAAGGAATTCCATCCCTGCACCAAATAGGCATGTAAAATGCCTTTGCACACCATTCTGGCGTTTAAACGCCGTGTGGTGCACATTCTGGGCGTTCAACGCCCATGTAAAGCATGTTTCTGGCGTTGAACGCCAGTTTCATGCTTGTTACTGGCGTTCAGTGCTAGCTTTTCTTCTCTAGGCACATTCCTAGCGTTCAGCACCAGAATGTTGCTTGTTTCTGGCGTTTAGCACCAGAATGATGCTTTGTTCTGGCGTTAAGCACCGGCCAGATGCATCTTACTGGCGTTGAACGCCAGCCTGTGCGTCCTCCAGGGTGTGACTTTTTTCTTCTGCTGTTTTTTATTCTGTTTTTAATTTTTATGATTTTTTCGTGTCTCCTCATGATCATGTACCTAATAAAACACAAAATAACAATAAAATAAAAATTAGATAAATAAAATTGGGTTGCCTCCCAACAAGCACTTCTTTAATGTCAATAGCTTGACAGTGGCTCTCATGGAGTCACAAGGTGATCAGGTCAATGTTGTATAGTCCCAACACCAAACTTAGAGTTTGGATATGGGATCTTAACACCAAACTTAGAGTTTGGTTGTGGCCTCACAACACCAAACTTAGAGTTTGACTGTGGGGGCTCTTCTTGACTCTGAACTGAGAGAAGCTCTTCATGCTTACTCTCTTTTGTCACAGAGGGATGGCCTTATGCCTTAAACACAAGGTAGTCCCCATTCAATTGAAGGACTAATTCACCTCTGTTGACATCTATCACAGCTCCTGCTGTGGCTAGGAAAGGTCTTCCAAGGATGATGTCTTCATCCTCATCCTTCCTAGTGTCTAAGATTATGAAATCAGCAAGGATGTAAAGGCCTTCAACCTTTACTAACACGTCCTCCACTATTCCATAAGCTTGTCTCAATGACTTGTCTGCCAATTGTAATAAGAACAAGGCAGGTTGTACCTCAATGATCCCCAGCTTCTCCATTACAGAGAGTGGCAAAAGATTTATCCCTGACCCCAGATCACATAGAGCCTTTTCAAAGGTCATGGTGCCTATGGTACAAGGTATTAAGAACTTGCCAGGATCTTGTTTCTTTTGAGGTAGAGTTTGCTGAATCCAGGTATCTAGGTCATTAATGAGCAAGGGAGGTTCACTTTCCTAAGTCTCATTACCAAACAACTTGGCATTCAGCTTCATGATAGCTCCTAAATATTGAGCAACTTGCTCTTCAGTCACATCTTCATCCTCTTCAGAGGAAGAATAGTCTTCAGAGCTCATGAATGGCAGAAGGAGATTTAATGGAATCTCTATGGTCTCTATATGAGCCTCAGATTCCCTTGGATCCTTAATAGGAAATTCCTTCTTGCTTGAGGGACGTCCCAGGAGGTCTTCCTCACTAGGATTTTCGTCCTCCTCCTCCCTTGTGCATTCGGCCACTTTGATCACATCAATGGCCTTGCACTCTCCTTTTGGACTTTCTTCTGTATTGCTTGGGAGAATACTGGGAGGAGTTTCAATAACTTTCTTACTCAGCTGGCCCACTTGTGTCTCCAGATTTTTGATGGAGGATCTTGTTTCATTCATGAAACTGAAAGTGGCCTTTGACAGATCAGAGACTATATTGGCTAAATTAGAAGTGTTTTGTTCAGAATTCTCTGTCTGTTGCTGAGAAGATAATGGATATGGCTTGCTATTGCTCAGCCTATTGCGTCCACCATTGTTAAAGCCTTGTTGAGGCTTTTGTTGATCCTTCCATGAGAAATTTGGATGATTTCTCCATGATGAGTTATAGGTGTTTCCATAAGGTTCACCCATGTAATTAACCTCTGCCATGGCAGGATTCTCAGGATCATAAGCTTCTTCAGAAGCTGCCTCTTTAGTACTGTTGGATGCATGTTGCCATCCATTCAGACCTTGAGAGATCATGTTGACTTGCTGAGTCAACACTTTGTTCTGAGCCAATATGGCATTCAGAGCATCAATTTCAAGAACTCCTTTCTTCTGAGGTATCCCATTATTCACGGAATTCCTCTCAGAAGTGTACATGAATTGGTTGTTTGCAACCATGTCAATGAGTTCTTGAGCTTCTGCAGGTGTTTTCTTTAGGTGAATTGAACCACCTGCAGAATGGTCCAATGACATTTTTGAAAATTCAGATAGGCCATAATAGAATATATCTAATATGGTCCATTCTGAAAACATGTCAGATGGACATCTTTTGGTCAGCTGCTTGTATCTTTCCCAAGCTTCATAGAGGGACTCACCATCTTTTTGTTTGAAGGTTTGAAAATCCACTCTTAGCTTGCTCAGCTTTTGAGGAGGAAAGAATTTATCCAAGAAGGCAGTGACCAGCTTATCCCAGGAGTCCAGGCTATCCTTGGGTTGTGAATCCAACCATATTCTAGCTCTGTCTCTTACAGCAAAAGGGAAAAGCATGAGTCTGTAGACTTCAGGATCAACTCCATTCGTCTTTACAGTCTCACAGATCTGCAAGAACTCAGTTAAAAACTGATAAGGATCTTCAGATGGAAGTCCATAAAACTTGCAGTTTTGTTGCATTAAGGCAACTAGCTGAGGTTTCAGCTCAAAGTTGTTGGCTCCAATGGCAGGAATGGAGATGCTTCTTCCATCAAACTTGGATGTTGGCTTTGTGAAGTCACCAAGCATTCTCCTTGCATTATTATTATTTTTGGCTGCCATCTCCTTCTCTTGTTCTAATATTTCTGAAAGGTTACCTTTAGATTGTTGTAATTTAGCTTCTCTTAATTTTTTCTTCAGAGTTCTTTCAGGTTCTGGATCTATTTCAACAAGAGTGCCTTTATCCTTGTTCCTGCTCATATGAAAGAGAAGAAAACAAGAAAATAAGAGGAATCCTCTATGTCACAGTATAGAGACTCCTTTATATTAGTAGAAAAAGAAAGGGAGAAGAAAGTAGAAGAGGGGGATTCGGATATATAGGTGAAGATGGATGAAGAGAAGTGTTAGTAATTAAATAAATAAATAGAATAAGAAAAGAGAGGGAGAATTTTGAAAACAATTTTGAAAAAGAGGTTAGTAATTTTCAAAAATTAAAGATAAGATAAGATTAAAATTTAAAAGAATTTTTGAAAAAGAGATGAGATATTTTCGAAAATTAGAGAGGGAAAAGTAGTTAGTTGGTTTTGAAAAAGATAGGAAACAAACAAAAAGTTAGTTAGTTGATTGAAAAAGATATTAAAATCAAAATTTGAAAAAGATAAGAAGATAAGAAGTTAGGTAAGATATTTTGAAATCAAATTTTGAAAAAGATAAAGTTTTTGAAAAAGATAAGATAAAAGATAAAAAGATTTTTTTTAAATTTAAAATTACTTACTTCACTAACAAGAAACTACAAGATAAGATTCTAGAACTTAAAGATTGAACCTTTCTTAACAAGAAAGTAACAAACTTCAAATTTTTGAATCAATCACATTAATTATTAGTGAATTTTCGAAAATATGATATAAAAATAAGAAAAAGATTTTGAAAATATTTTGAAAAAGATTTTTTTGAAATTTTCGAAAACTAGAAAAAAAATGAAAAAGATATGATTTTTTGAAAAAGATTTTGAAAAGATAAGATTTTTAAAATTGAAATTTTGACTTGACTTGTAAGAAACAACTAATTTTAAAAATTTTTGACCAAGTCAACTCAAAATTTCGAAATTTTGGAGGGAAATAAGGAAAAGATATTTTTTGATTTTTGAAATTTTAAAGATGAGAGAAAAACACAAACATGACCCAAAACATGAAAATTTTGGATCAAAACACAAGATGCATGCAAGAACACTATGAATGTGAAGATGAACACCAAGAACACTTTGAAGATCATGATGAACATCAAGAACATAATTTTCAAAAATTTTTGATGCAAAGAAAACATGCAAGACACCAAACTTAGAAATCTTTAATGCATGGACTCTAACAAACGAAAAATGCATATGAAAAACAACAAACAACACAAAACAAAAAATCATCAAGATCAAACAAGAGGATTTACCAAGAATAACTTGAAGATCATGAAGAACACTATGAATGCATGGAATTTTCGAAAAATGCAAGAAAAAATTTTTTAAATCATGCAATTGACACCAAACTTAAAATTGACTCAAGATTCAGAGAAGAACACAAAATATTTTTGATTTTTATGATTTTCTAATTTTTTTTTTAATTTTATTAATTTTTTCGAAAATATTTTTGGAAAAATGAAAAAGAAAAATTTTGAAAAAGTTTTTGAAAAGAAAATTACCTAATCTGAGCAACAAGATGAACCGTCAGTTGTCCATACTCGAACAATCCCCGGCAACGGCGCCAAAAACTTGGTGGACGAAATTGTGATTCCTTTGTTATTGTATTTTGTAAAATTCATTGCTTTTTCAACTCTGTGTGGACACAACTCCGTTCAACTTAACCAGCAAGTGTACTGGGTCATCCAAGTAATACCTTACGTGAGTAAGGGTCGATCCCACAGAGATTGTTGGTATGAAGCAAGCTATGGTCACCTTGTAAATCTCAGTTAGGCAGATCAAATGGTTTTGGGTTTCGAAAATTAATAATAAATAGAGAATAAAAGGGATAGAAATACTTATGTAAATCAATAGTGGGAATTTCAGATAAGGGTGTGAAGATGCTGTGCTCCTCTTGTATCTCTATTTTCTTATTACATTCATCCAATCCTTCCTACTCCTTTCCATGGCAAGCTGTATGTAGGGCATCACCATTGTCAATGGCTACATCCCATCCTCTCAGTGAAAACGTTCCTATGCTCTGTCACAGCACGGCTAATCATCTGTCGGTTCTCAATCAGGTTGGAATAGAATCTCTTGATTCTTTTGCGCTTGTCATCACGCCCAGCCTTCAGGAGTTTGAAGCTCGTCACGGTCATTCAATCCCAGAATCCTACTCGGAATACCATAGACAAGGTTTAGACTTTCCGGATCCTCATGAATGCCGCCATCTATCTAGCTTATACCACGAAGATTCTGTTGAGGAATCTAAGAGATATGCGCCCGGCCTAGAGTAGAACGGAAGTGGTTGTCAATCACGTACGTTCATAGGTGAGAACTATGATGAGTGTCACGGATCATCACATTCATCTAAGTTAAGTATAACATATATCTTGGAATAAGGATAGAAGAGAATCGAATAGAAAGTAATAATAATTGTATTGAAACTTGAGGTACAGCAGAGCTCCACACCCTTAATCTATGGTATGTAGAAACTCTACCGTTGAAAATACATAAGTGAAAGGTTCAGGCATGGCCAAATGGCCAGCCCCCTGAATGTGATCAATAGCCTCCTAAGATGAAGAATAAAACAAAACTGAGACCAAAGATGTCTAATACAATAGTAACTTATCCTATTTATACTAGACTAGCTACTAGGGTTTACATGAGTAAGTATTTGATGCATAAATTCACTTCCGGGGCCCACTTGGTGTATGTTTAGGCTGAGCTTGATCTATCCACGAGCTGAGGCTTTTCTTGGAGTTGAACTCCAAGTTATAATGTGTTTTGGGCGTTCAACTCCGGATCATGACGTTTTTCTGGCGTTTAACTCCAGACAGCAGCATGTACTTGGCGTTCAACGCCAAGTTACATCATCAATTTTCGAATAAAGTATGGACTATTATATATTGCTGGAAAGCTCTGGATGTCTACTTTCCAACGCCATTAAGCGCGCGCCAATTGGAGTTTTGTAGCTATAGAAAATTTATTTTGAGTGCAGGGAGATCAGATTCCAACAGCATCAGCACTCCTTTTGTCAGCCTTTTTCAGAGTTTTGCTCAAATCCCTCAATTTCAGCCAGAAATTACCTGAAATCACAGGAAAACACGCAAACTCATAGTAAAGTCCAGAAATGTGAATTTAACATAAAAACTAATGAAAACATCCCTAAAAGTTGCTTAAACTTACTAAAAACTACCTAAAAACAATGCCAAAAAGCGTATAAATTATCCGCTCATCATAAGCTCCCTTACATCATTGGTTATTCCTCAAAAACATTGAATGCGGCACAATCCAACTATACCACTACAGAAAAAGAGCTCTTAGCCATTGTTCATGCATTGGATAGATTTAGATCCTACTTGCTAGGCTCCAAAATAGTGGTATATATGGATCATGCAGCTTTAAAATATTTGTTGACAAATAATGAGTCGAAACCTAGGCTCATACGTTGGATCTTGCTCCTGCAAGAGTTTGACATTGAGATTAGGGATTGAAATGGGTCACAAAATCTAGTTGCGAACCACCTAAGCCGCCTTGAAAATCTTAAATATGACCCATTTCTGATTAACGACTCATTCCCTTTGGATAGCTTGCATGTTGTTTCGGATAGTTTTCCTTGGTTTGTACGTATGGAGAACTACTTGGTTGCTAATATTTTTCCTCCCATTTTTTCAAAACATCAAAGGGATAAGTTGAGGAGTGATTCTAAATTTTACATTTGGGATGACCCTCACTTGTGGAAGAGGGGAGTAGAGCAAGTAATTTATAGGTGCGTCCCGGAATCTGAATTCCAACCCATTCTTGAAGCTTGCCATTTATCCGAGTGTGGCGGCCACTTTGGCCCACAACAGATGGCTAAAAAGGTGTTAGATTGTGGATTCTGGTGGCCAACCTTATGCAAGGGTGCTAACCAATTTTGTGTGTCATGTTACCAATGTCAGAAGTCAGGAAATGCATCCCAAAATGATGAAATGCCTCAGCAACCAATGTTATTTTGTGAGATCTTTGATGTATGGGGCATAGACTTTATGGGGCCATTTCCTAACTCATGTGGTTATTTGTACATTTTGCTAGCAGTTGATTACGTATCAAAGTGGGTAGAAGTGATACCTACCCGCTTTGATGACGCTAATGCTGTGATTTCTTTCATTAGAAACAATATTGTATGCCACTATGGGTCGCCATAAGATATCTTGAGCGACCAAGGATCCCACTTTTGCAACAGGAAGGTAGAAGCACTACTCAAACGCTATGGGGTACTACATAAGGTTGCAACTGCCTATCACCCCCAAACAAATGGGCAAGCGGAGGTGTCCAACCGGGAGATTAAGTGAATCTTAGAGAAAATGGTGAATCCACAAAGAAAGGACTGGAGCTCTCAGTTGGGAGATGCGTTGTAGGCATATAGGACAGCCTATAAGACCCCATTAGGGATGAGTCCCTTTCGGATCATCTATGGGAAGGCATGCCACCTCCTGGTGGAAATTGAGTATAAGGGCTATTGGGCAGTTAAGGAGTGTAATATGGATTTCCCCAAGGTGGGTATAGCTAGGAAATTATAACTTAAGGAACTTGAGTGCATTAGAATAGAGGCCTATGAGAATGCACGAATTTACAAAGAGCAAACTAAGGCATTCCATGATCACCATATCCGTAAGAAGGATTTTCAAGTGGGTGACGAGGTTCTTTTTTACAACTCAAGGCTTAGATTTATGCCCGGTGCCCGGAAAGCTCCGTTCAAGGTGGGATGGTCCCTTTAGAGTAAAGGAGGTGAAGCCCTATGGTATGGTCGAATTATTCCACCCTCAAAGTGGTGCTACATTCAAAGTGAATGGCCACAGGGTGAAGAAATATCATGGCTACAAATCATCGAAGAAGTTGGAGGTGTTCCTATTGGAGGATGCACCTAAAGGAGGAGAAGCTTGAGCGTATGACCGTCCAACTTAAGGACGTTAAAGAAAAGTGCTAGGTGGGAGACACCCCACCATGATATGATCTTCCTTGTATATACTTTCTTACATCTAGTTTTAGAGTCTTTGTGAATTTTGTGTTTCTTGATGTTGTTGAGTTTGTTTAGATGTGCTAGATTTTGTGATTTTTTTAAATTGTTGTGATATTCATGAGAATTCATTGATCTTGGTTGCTTGAATTGGTTGTGTTGGAAGAAAATGTTTCTTGAGTGTTTTCATTCAAAATTTTTATCCTATTCATCACCAAACCTGCCAACATCAACACAATATGCCCGTCCTAATCATCACAACAATAATCATACCTCAAATCATTAACAATACACATACATTACCCAAATCCATCAACCAAAATCATAGCTTATAAAATTCTAGGCTTATATACTTATATCCCCAAGTCATTAATCGACAATTCACCAATTCACCAACTAATCAACAAGCACCAAACCAAACATACCTATTAACAAGATACTAACAAATATATACACATACATTCTAACCTATCCTATGGTCATCTAGCCTAAGTTTTCACAAAACATTATATATTAAATATAAGAAACCTAAACCATACCTTGGCCGGTTTCCTCGTAGTGATCAAGGCAGCTTATTAAAACAAACACAGCCCCAAAAAGTTCAATAAAACACTAGCATTTAGCTTCCTCCAAGTTCCAATACCCACAATTTCAAGCTCTAATTATTTATTCATAACCTAATACACATTTATAACACATATACACCCAATTTAATATCCAGAGCACAAATTCAGAATATTTAGATAGAATTATAGTATCCTCACCTTACCCAAGCTTCATATAAGTAAGAGTAAAAGTTTCTCTCAAGCTAATTGGATCTTAAAACATCAAAAAGCAAAGAAATTCAACACCTCTATATAATTTTTGAAATTTGGGGGTGGGAGTGGCTGATAGTAATTAAATGGCTTACCTGCAAAATTTTTCTGGTAAAAACATAAAGCTCGATGCGGCGGTCGCGTGACCGCAAACGGTGTGGCGATCGGAGTTCGGACGGAGAAGATACGGTGATTTGAAAGTAGCGTAAGGTTAGGGAAATTTCTTTTCTTCTCTCCTCTGTTATGGCTTCAGCGTGTTCTTGCTTAAATGTGGGGAGGAAGAAGCCGTCGGTCATTTAAGTGTGCTGAGCCGGTTGGGTCCACGGGCCTGGTTTGGGCCTGGTTTAATCGGTTTGACCTGTTCAATCCAATCTTGGGCCGATTTTCTTGAAATTAGTGTCAAAAATCTCGTTTTGATGAGCTCTATCCTAATTTAATATAATGTTCACATTTCTAATTTTCTTTATTAAAATTAATTTATAGACTAATTATTTAATAATTTAACGGGGTTTACATCCTACTCACCTAACAAAGAATTTTACCCCCAAAATTCAAATTCAGTTACCTGAAAAGAGGTGTGGGTAGTCTTTCCGCATATCTGATTTGAGTTTT
The DNA here is from genome assembly GCF_003086295.3 of Arachis hypogaea. NCBI lineage: Eukaryota > Viridiplantae > Streptophyta > Magnoliopsida > Fabales > Fabaceae > Arachis > Arachis hypogaea. The sequence continues at coordinate 30,068,612 of NC_092044.1, read as the reverse complement.
CAAGTATGTTCCTCAATACCAGCTCGACTCCAAGCTATTTTTACCAATGATACTTCCTTCCCGTGCAATCGTTTAACGCTAGTGTCATCAATTCTCATCGGGATTACTGGAAGTGTTAGATCTTCTCTCACTTGAATCGGTTCCGATTCCAGAACATGACTTGCGTCAGGAGTATATAACGAGGATTTAGTTTTTTAGTCTTAATGGCTCTTCCCACTCTAGTGGTTGGTGTAACCTTCAAAAATACATGCTCCCCTTCTTCAAACTCCAAAGGGTTTCGCCTTTGATCAGCATAGCTCTTCTGACGGCTTTGGGCTATAAGCATTCGATTACATATCTTCTTTATCTGCTAAGTAGTTTCAGCTATCATCTCAGGCCCTAATAAACTTCTTTCTCCAGTTTCATACTAACATAGCGGAGATTGACATTTCCTGTCATATAGAGCCTCATATGGAGCCATTCTAATGCTCGCATGGTAGCTATTGTTATAAGCAAGCTCCACTGGTGGCATATACCAATCCCAGCTCGCCGGCTGGTCCAAAACACAAGCCCTTAGCATATCCTCCAAAGTCTGGATAGCTCTCTCTGATTGACCATCTGTTTGAGGGTGATATGCAGTACTCAAACTTAACTGAGTCCCAAATGTACGCTGAAAGGCTCCCCAAAACCTTGATGTGAAACGAGGATCTCTATGGGATATAATGGTGGAAGGTACGCCGTGCAATCTGACAATCTCTTTGATGTACATTCGATCCAATTCTTCCATTGTGTAACTTATCCGGATGGGGAGAAAGTGAGCTGATTTTGTTAGTCGATCCACAACCACCCAAATAGCGTCATAACCAGTCCGAGTTCTAGGAAAACCTGTCACGAAATTCATTGCGATAATCACCCATTTCCATTGTGAAATCTCTAAAGGCTGGAGGGTACCTGATGGTCTCAGATGTTCAATTTTAACTTTCTGACATGTTAAACATTTGGATACATGCAACGCCACATCATTCTTCATTCCTGGCCACTAGAACATCACTTTCAAATCTTGGTACATCTTGATGCTTCCTAGATAGATTGAAAGCCCGCTCTTATGAGCTTCCTTTAAGATACTTTGTCACAGGTCTCCGACATCTGGCACAACAATCCGGTTCTTGAACCTCCATAAACCACCCTTATCTTCTGACACTCTCCACTGGTTTTCCTGTTCAATTATCGGCAATACTTTATGTAACGCTTCACCATCTTGATGAGCCTTCAGAAGTTCTGATTTAAAATCACTTGAAATTTGCAACTGACTGAAATACAGAATTTCGGATTCTTCCCTAACTCCCAGTTTCAAACCTTGAAATGCCTTTAGTAACTCTTCTTCTCGTAGCATCATCCAAGCTGCATATAAAGATTTCCGACTTAAGTCGTCCGCCACAATGTTCGCTTTTTCAGGATGGTAATTCAATTCAAAATCATAGTCATTCAGAAGCTTCATCCACCTCCTCTGACGCATATTCAACTCTTTCTGCTCAAAGAGATACTTCAAACTCTTATGGTCTGAGAAAACATGAAACTTAATGCCATTGAGATAATGTCTTCAGATTTTCAGAGCAAACACAATAGTAGCAAGTTCTAAGTCGTGAGTCGGGTAGTTCATCTCATGTGGCCTTAATTGCCGTGAAGCATATGCTACAACATTTCGGTGCTGCATTAGAACGCACCCCAAACCCTTTAATGATGCATCATAATACACTTCAAACGGCTCTCTTGGCTCAGACAATACTAACACGGGTGTAGTAGTCAACCTTTGCTTCAATGCTTGAAAACTCTCTTCGCACTCCGAAGTCCAGACAAAAAGTGTATCTTTCCTAGTCAACTTAGTTAAAGGTAAAGCGAGCTGTGAAAATCCCTTATTGAATCTCCGATAATACCCCGCCAAACCTAAGAAACTCCTGATCTCTGCTACTGAAGTTGGTTGCTCCCAATTCATTACTGCTTCTACTTTAGCAGGGTCTACAACTATTCCTTTCTTGCTCACTACGTGACCGAGTGACTTCACCTCACTCTTCTAGAACTCACATTTAGATAATTTAGCATATAACTTCCTGTCTTTCAAAATTTGCAGCACAATTTGCAAATGATCAGCATGCTCTTCTTCAGTCTTAGAGTAAACAAGAATATCATTAATAAAGACAATAACAAACTTGTCCAAGTACGGCCGGAAAATCCTATTCATATAATCCATGAATACTGTTGGAGTATTGGTTAACCCGAAAGACATCACCGTATACTCATAGTGACCATAACGTGTCCTAAAAATAGTTTTCGGAATATCTTCTCCTTTAACCCTTATCTGATGATATCCGGATCGCAAATCGATCTTAGAGAACAGACCGACACCCTATAACTGATCCATTAGGTCGTCAATTCTAGGTAATGGATATTTATTCTTCACAGTAACCTTATTCAGTTGCCGATAATCAACACACAAGCGCATACTTCCGTCCTTCTTCTTTACCAGTAACACTGGCGCTCCCTATAGAGAAACACTTGGTCGAATAAAATGCTTACCCAACTGTTCATGCGCTGGGTTGAGCTGTACGACCCGGGATGACTGAAGACAAGTCGACCGACCTGTTCAGACCAGGATTACCCAACTTTTTTATAAAAGAGGTCGGCCAAACCGCTACAGAGGCCCAAGAAAGTCCAAACAGAAGAACACGACCCAAATCTAAAGGCAGCCCAAAGCCTAGAAGGATAAGGGTGGTTCCTTAAAAGATAAGAGGACTTCACTCAAAGATAAGATAAGATAACTATCTTATCTCAAGGGAAGATCATTCCACGCCATTATAAATACACTGGAGTACCCAGGTATAACTCATACTCTGATTCTACTAAAAACCTACTTAATACCCTTACTAACTTAAGCATCGGAGTCCCTTGCAGGTACCACCACCCTCCGGTGATGAAGGATCAGCACCGCCACCATCATCAAGTCAGACACAACTACGCCGACCAGTACAGAAGAACTCGTCCGAGATCGACCTACAGTTTCAGGTAACCCTCGGAACATTGGCACCGTTGCCAGGGAACCTGGAAGTCATCTCATCATCATGGCGGACAACCTTGACAACGACCAAGACTCTGATCTAGAGAATAGGACGCCACACAAGAATGCGGATGCTACACCAAAGGATACTCCTCAACCGAATAAAGAAAAAAGTCCACCAAATGCGAAAATCCTAGAGGCTCTTCAGGCTCAACAAGAATGCCTTAAACAACTCAAAAGAGAGGCCAAGCATCAACGAGAAGTCGAGAAGGACCTCAGAAGGGAAAATAGGCGACGTAAAGAGTTGGAAGACAAACTATTACAGCTTGAAGCAGATCTAAAAGCAAAGACTACTCAATCCAATCACAAGGATAATCCCTACAAGGATCAAGACCCATTCACTAAAGAAATTATGAAAGCCAAAGTCCCAAAGGACTTCAAAGCTCCCGACATGACCCCATACGACGACAAATCAGATCCAAGTCATCAGCTCAGCAATTTCAGAAGCAGAATGTATCTCACTGATGCCTCAGACGCAATTCGGTGCAAAGCCTTCCCAACTACCTTAACTAAGACGGCAATTAAGTGGTTCAAGAGCCTGCCCGCAAGGTCCATCTCAAGCTTTGACAATTTAGTGGGAAAATTCCTTGCTAGATTCTCCATCCAGAAGGACAAAACCAAACACGCCCCAAGCTTGTTAGGGATCAAGCAAGGAGATCGGAAAAGTCTTCGCAACTACATGGAAAGATTCAACAAAGCATGTCTGGACATACAAAGTTTGCCTACTGAAGCAGCTATTATGGGCCTCATCAATGGCCTATGAGAGGGTCCTCTTAGTCAATCCATATTAAAGAAGCACCGTACATCTTTGAATGAAGTGCAAGAACGAGCAGAAAAATACATCAACATGGAGGAAAACTCTCGACTAGGAGAGACCTCAAAATCTGGATCCTTTTACTCCTCCCAAGATAAGGATAAAGAGTCCAAGAAAAAAGAAGATAAGCATGGAGAAAAGATTAAGAAATACCACAATTGCACCCCTCTCCGGGTGTCTCTCGTGGAAGTATACCGAGAAGTATGCCACACTGAAAAGATCCCACCGCCTCGTCCATTTAAAAGCAAAAAGGGAGGAGGAAATCGAACGGAATACTGTGAATACCATCGAATCTATGGACATCCCACCAACGAGTGCTTCGACTTGAAGAATGTCATAGAAAAATTGGTAAGAGAAGGAAGACTATACCGTACTTAGGCAGCAGGACAGATGAACCCAGAAAGAGAAGAAGAGACGAAGAGGTCGGACAAACAGAACGATCACCTCGTACCCCGGAGAGACATGTTCACATGATACATGGAGGATTTGCGGGAGGGGGACTCTCCAAATCATCTCGCAAAAGACACCTCAAAGAGGTATATCACGCCGAGGGAGGAGAAGGAGCACTCAACCTGCCTACCATTACTTTCACTAAAGAGGACGCAGCTGGCATCATCCCGGGACATGATGATCCCATGGTCATCAATATCATATTGGCCAACACAAACCTCCACCGCACGCTGGTGGACCAAGGAAGTTCGGATGACATCTTGTTTAAAACCGCATTCGACAAACTCGGCCTGGAAGAAAAAGAGCTCAGAGCATATCCGAAAGCCTATTCGGATTAGGAGATACTCCGATCCAACCACTTGGACACATCTCGCTACACACAAACTTTGGAAGGGGAGACAGGTCAAGAACACTCAACATAGACTACATTGTGGTCGACGTGAGCTCAGCCTACAATGTCTTAATAGGTCGGACAACGCTAAATTAGCTCGAGGCAGTAGTCTCGACTCCACATCTATGCATGAAGTTTCCAACTACAGAAGGGATTGCTACGATAAAAGGAGACCAGAAAACAGCATGCCACTATTACAACAAAAGTCTGAACCCTAGAGTCAAAGGAGAAGAAATCCACACCCTCAAACTTGGGGGAATTCGAGGTCGGGAAGAACTCCGTCCACAACCTGAAGGCGAGATAGAAAAATTCCAGATCGGAGATGTTCCAGATAAAATGACCAATATCGGTGCAATCCTAAAGGGAGAAGTAAAAAAGTCCCTCATACAGTTCTTAAAGGATAATGGCGATCTCTTTGCATGGAAGGCTGCAGACATGCCGGGCATAGACCCCAAGCTAATTGGTGCACGAAAATTGTACTCATGCTATGTAATTCTGCACAACTAACCAGCAAGTGCACTGGGTCGTCCAAGTAATACCTTACGTGAGTAAGGGTCGATCCCACGGAGATTGTTGGCTTGAAGCAAGCTATGGTTATCTTATTATCCTTAGTCAGGATACCAATAGGGTTCTTTAGTTTCAATTGTAAAAAGTAAAAGAGCATAAAATGAGTAATTGTTACGCAGTAATGGAGAATATGTTGGAGTTTTGGAGATGCTTTGTGATGAGCGGATAATTTATACACTTTTTGGCATTGTTTTTAGTATGTTTTTAGTATCTTTTAGTTAGTTTTTATTATATTTTTATTAGTTTTTAGTTAAAATTCACTTTTCTGGACTTTACTATGAGTTTGTGTGTTTTTCTGTGATTTCAGGTATTTTCTGGCTGAAATTGAGGGATCTGAGCAAAAATCTGATCCAGAGACTCAAAAGGACTGCAGATGCTGTTGGATTCTGACCTCCCTGCACTCGAAGTGGATTTTCTGGAGCTACAGAAGCCCAATTGGCGCGCTCTCAACGGCGTTGGAAAGTAGACATCCTGGGCTTTCCAGCAATATATGATAGTCTATACTTTGCCCAAGATTTGATGGCCCAAACCGGCGTTCAAAGTCACCCTCAGAAATTCCAGCGTTAAACGCCGGAACTGGCACCTAAATGGGAGTTAAACGCCCAAACTGGCATAAAAGCTGGCGTTTAACTCCAAGAAGAGTCTCTACACGAAATTGCTTCATTGCTCAGCCCAAGCACACACCAAGTGGGCCCGGAAGTGGATTTTTATGTCATTTACTCATCTCTGTACACCCTAAGCTACTAGTTCTCTATATATAGGACCTTTTACTATTGTATTTTAATCTTGGTTCTTCTGGTTCCCTCTCTGGGACCGAAACCAATGATCACTTTTATTCTTATGTATTTTCAACGGTGGAGTTTCTACACACCATAGATTAAGGTGTGGAGCTCTGCTGTACCTCGTGTATTAATGCAATTACTATTGTTCTTCCATTCAATTCCGCTTGTTCTTGTTCTAAGATATCACTTGTTCTTTAACTTGATGAATGTGATGATCCGTGACACTCATCATCATTCTCACCCATGAACAAAGTGACTGACAACCACTCTTGTTCTACAAGCGATCAAGGCTCTAGTGAATATCTCTTGGATTCTTTAATCGGAGTCTTCGTGGTATAGGCGAGAACTGATGGCAGCATTCAAGAGAATCCGGAAGGTCTAACCTTGTCTGTGGTATTCTGAGTAGGATTCAATGATTGAATGACTGTGACGTGCTTCAAACTCCTGAAGGCGGGGCGTTAGTGACAGACGCAAAAGAATCACTGGATTCTATTCCGGCCTGATTGAGAACCGACAGATGAATTCCGCTATGCTGTGACAGAGCATATGCAATCGCTTTCACTGAGAGGATGGGAGGTAGCCACTGACAACGGTGAAACCCTTGCTTAAGCTTGCCATGGAAAGGAGTAAGAAGGATTGGATGAAGACAGTAGGAAAGCAGAGAGACGGAAGGGAAGGCATCTTCATGCGCTTATCTGAAGTTCCTACCAATGAATTACATAAGTATCTCTATCTTTATCTTTTATGTTATTTTCGTTCATCACCATATCCATTTGAGTCTGCCTGACTAAGATTTACAAGGTGACCATAGCTTGCTTCATACCAACAATCTCCGTGGGATCGACCCTTACTCACGTAAGGTATTACTTGGACGACCCAGTGCACTTGCTGGTTAGTTGTGTGAAGTTGTAGTGATCACAATTTCGCGCACCACTTTGAATTCTGAATCTCTGTTTTCCCCTGTCTTCTTCTTCATGCATGCAAGGTCTCTCCTATGGCAAGCTGTATGTAGGGCGTCACCATTGTCAATGGCTACTTCCCATCCTCTCAGTGAAAATGGTCCAAATGCTCTGTCACAGCATGGCTAATCATCTGTTGGTTCTCGATCATGTCGGAATCGGATCCATTGATCCTTTTGCGTCTGTCACTATGCCCAACACTCGCGAGTTTGAAGCTCGTCACAGTCATCCAATCACTGAATCCTACTCGGAATACCACAGACAAGGTTTAAACTTTCCGGATTCTCAAGGATGTTGCCAATGGATTCTAGCTTATACCACGAAGACTCTGATTAAGGAATCCAAGAGATACTCATTCAGTCTAATGTAGAACGAAAGTGGTTGTCAGGCACGTGTTCATAGGTTGAGAATGGTGATGAGTGTCACGGATCATCACTTTCTTCATATTGAAGTGCGAATGAACATCTTAGATAGAAACAAGCGTGTTTGAATAGAAAACAGAAATAATTGCATTAATTCATCGAGACGCTGCAGAGCTCCTTACCCCCAACAATGGAGTTTAGAGACCCATGCCGTCAAAGAGTCCAAAGTTCAGATCTAAAATGTCAAGAGGTATAAAATAAGTCTCTAAAAGTTGTTTAAATACTAAACTAGTAACCTAGGTTTACAGAAAATGAGTAAACTAAGATAGATAGTGCAGAAATCCACTTCTGGGGCCCACTTGATGTGTGCTGGGGGTGAGACTTGAGCTTCTCAAATGCCTGGGCTGTTTCTGGAGTTAAACGTTAAGTTGTGACCTGTTTTGGGCGTTTAACTCCAACTGGTAACCTGTTTCTGGCGTTTAACGCTAGAAAGGAACATGGAACTAGCGTTAAACGCCAGTTTATGTCGTTTATCTTCGAGCAAAGTATGGACTATTATATATTGTGGGAAAGCCCTAGATGTCGACTTTCCAACCCAATTGAGAGCGCGCCAATTGGACTCCTATAGCTCTAAAAAATCCATTCCGAGTGCAGGAAGGTCAGAATCCAACAGCATCAGTGACGTGGCGGAAATTGGCGAGTTAAGAATTTATTAATAGGGATACGTTGCAATTATAGTCCTTAACCACCAAAAATCCACTTATCAATTTAAAAGGGTTTGTCACAATATTGAAAATTAAAATACTGGGAGTATGAATTCCAGGTCGTCTCCCAACGAGTTGCAGAGAGATGTGCTATTTCATCAATCGGATGTTTTCAAAAAATGGTTGAATTGATAAACAGGAATTTAAATCAGAGAATTTAATTAATTTTCAATAAAAGCCTTGATTGGGGATAGATTAGTTGGAAGCCCTATTCTTGTTGAAATACTCTTAAGATCAATTAATAATTGGAAGTTACACTGCTTAGTTAACCCTTACTAGGTAAAGAAAAGTCAAGCAAGTTGGAAATCTGTTTCTAGTCATAAGTCCTAATCCTCTCCCTTGGGAAGGACTAGAGTTAATGATTAGAGGGTGATTCAACAATAGACCCAATTATAATTTCTCTCTTGAGTAGTTCAACTCAAGGGTTCCTTTCAATCATCCCCCAATCAAGTCATGGAACTACTCACTCATCATAATTATAAAATTCACAGAGTTAATGGTGAAAATAAAAGAAGACATGATAAATAATAATAAAAGGATTAATTAAAAATAAAAATAGTCTATATTAATAACTTGTAAAAATAAGCCAATGTCAACTCTAGGGGGATTAAGCACATGGAAGAATAAGTAAAAAGCAAATAACAAAGTATAATGACTAGTACCGGAGGTGATCTCTTCTCAAAAACTAAAAAGCAAAATCTTCGAATCCTAATATGAATGTCAAGTGAGAAAAACCTAGGGGAGGAGTAAATCCAGATCTACAACTAAAAAATTATGCAGAATGAAGTGTGTCCCTCATTTCTGCCTGTTCCCTGACTCTAGTCTGTAATTTCGGGCCAAAAATTGGGTTGAAATCTGGCCCAGAAACTCTGCCAGCGACTTCTGAAATTCTGCAGATCGTGCATGTCACGCGGACGCGTCCTTCGGCGTTTTGCTTTTCCATGCGGGCGCGTCGTCCATGCCTCCGCGTCGCTTCTGATTTTCCAATCCGCGCGTCCGCGTCACTCATGTGGCCGCGTCACTACGAATTCCTCTCTTCCGCACGGTCGCATCGCTGACGCGTACGTGTCACTTCTCGCTGGTCATCTCCTCAATTTCTTGTATTCCTTCCATTTTTGCAAGCTTCCTTCCTAATCTCCCACTCATCCATGCCCTATAAAGCCTGAAACACTTAACACACAGATCACGGCATTGAATGGAATAACGGGGGATTAAAATACCTAATTAAAGGTCTCCAGGAAGTAAGTTTTCAATCATGTAATAATTTTAGGAAGGAAATATAAATGCATGCTAATTATATGAATAAGTGGGTGAAGACCATGATAAAACCACACAATTAAACACATTGTAAACCATAAAATAGTGGTTTATCAACCTCTCCACACTTAAACATTAGCATGTCCTCATGCTTAGTTGAAGGAGATAGAATAAATGAGTAGGAACATGTAAAAACTCATGCAATGCAATGCAACCTATATATGTGAATTGGTGCACGAAATTGTGATCAATACTTTTCACAACTCAAATAATCCCCGGTAATGAAACCAAAAACTTGGTGTTCACTACCATGGCATAAACACAATTTCGAACAACTAACCAGCAAGTGTACTGGGTCGTCCAAGTAATAAACCTTACGCGAGTAAGGGTCGATCCCACAGAGATTGTTGGTATGAAGCAAGCTATGGTCACCTTGTGAATCTCAGTCAGGCAAACTCAAATGGATATGGGTGATATACGAATAAAACTATAAAGATAAAGATAGAGATACTTATGTAATTCATTGGTGGGAATTTCAGATAAGCGCATGAAGATGCTTGGTCCCTTCCGTCTCTCTGCTTTCCTACTGTCTTCATCCAATCCTTCTTACTCCTTTCCATGGCAAGCTTATGCAAGGGTTTCACCGTTGTCAGTGGCTACCTCCCATCCTCTCAGTGGAAATGTTCAACGCACCCTGTCATGGCACGGCTATCCATCTGTCGGTTCTCGATCAGGCCGGAATAGAATCCAGTGATTCTTTTGCGTCTGTCACTAACGCCCCGCCTTCAGGAGTTTGAAGCACGTCACAGTCATTCAATCATTGAATCCTACTCAGAATACCACAGACAAGGTTAGACCTTCCGGATTCTCTTGAATGCCGCCATCAGTTCTAGCCTATACCACGAAGACTCTAATCTCACGGAATGGCTGGCTCGTTTGTCAGGCGAGCACTCGGTTGTCAGGCGATCAACCATGCATCGTGTATCAGGAATCCAAGAGATATTCACCCAATCGAAGGTAGAACGGAGGTGGTTGTCAGTCACACGTTCATAGGTGAGAATGATGATGAGTGTCACGGATCATCACATTCATCAAGTTGAAGAACAAGTGATATCTTAGAACAAGAACAAGCGGAATTGAATAGAAGAACAATAGTAATTGCATTAATACTCGAGGTACAGCAGAGCTCCACACCTTAATCTATGGTGTGTAGAAACTCCACCGTTGAAAATACATAAGAACAAGGTCTAGGCATCGCCGAATGGCCAGCCTCCCAATGAGGGTTCAATCATCAAAACATGATCAAAAGATCCAAAGATTGAAAGATCTCAAGATGAAAATACAATAGTAAAAGGTCCTATATATAGAAAACTAGTAGCCTAGGGTTTACACAGATGAGCAAATGACATAAAAATCCACTTCCGGGCCCACTTGGTGTGTGCTTGGGCTGAGCATTGAAGCATTTTTGTGTAGAGACTATTCTTGGAGTTAAACGCCAGCTTTTATGCCAGTTTGGGCGTTTAACTCCCATTTTGGTGCCAGTTCCGGCGTTTAACGCTGGGAATTCTGAGGGTGACTTTGAACGCCGGTTTGGGCCATCAAATCTTGGGCAAAGTATGGACTATCATATATTGCTGGAAAGCCCAGGATGTATACTTTCCAACGCTTTTGAGAGCGCGCCAATTGGGCTTCTGTAGCTCCAGAAAATCCACTTCGAGTGCAGGGAGGTCAGAATCCAACAGCATCTGCAGTCCTTTTTAGTCTCTGAATCAGATTTTTGCTCAGGTCCCTCAATTTCAGCCAGAAAATACCTGAAATCACAGAAAAACACACAAACTCATAGTAAAGTCCAGAAAAGTGAATTTTAACTAAAAACTAATAAAAATATACTAAAGACTAACTAGATCATACTAAAAACATACTAAAAACAATGCCAAAAAGCGTACAAATTATCCGCTCATCACAACACCAAACTTAAATTGTTGCTTGTCCTCAAGCAACTGAAAATCAAACAAGATAAAAAAGAGAATATGCAATGAATTCCAAAAACATCTATGAAGATCAGTATTAATTAGATGAGCGGGGCTTTAAGCTTTTTGCCTCTGAACAGTTTTGGCATCTCACTCTATCCTTGGAAATTCAGAATGGTTGGCTTCTTTAGGAACTCAGAATCCAGATAGTGTTATTGATTCTTCTAGTTAAGTATGATGATTCTTGAACATAGCTACTTATTGAGTCTTGGCCGTGGCCCAAAGCACTCTGTCTTCCAGTATTACCACCGGATACATACATGCCACAGACACATAATTGGGTGAACCTTTTCAGATTGTGACTCAGCTTTGCTAGAGTCCCCAACTAGAGGTGTCCAGGGTTCTTAAGCACACTCTTATTGCCTTGGATCACAACTTTATTTTTTTTTTCTCTTTTTTTTTTCGAATTTTTTTTTGTATTCACTGCTTTTTCTTGCTTCAAGAATCATTTTTATGATTTTTCAGATCCTCAGTAACATGTCTCCTTTTTCATCATTCTTTCAAGAGCCAACATTCATGAACCACAAATTCAAAAGACATATGCACTGTTTAAGCATACATTCAGAAAACAAAAGTATTGCCACCACATCAAAATAATTAAACTGTTATAAAATTCAAAATTCATGCAATTCTTTTCTTTTTCAATTAAGCACGTTTTTTTATTCAAGAAAGGTGATGGATTCATAGGACATTCATAACTTTAAGGCATAGACACTAAGACACTAATGATCACAAGACACAAACATAGATAAACATAAGCACTAAAATTCGAAAAACAGAAAATAAAGAACAAGGAAATTAAAGAACGGGTCCACCTTAGTGATGGCGGCTTGTTCTTCATCTTGAAGATCCTATGGAGTGCTTGAGCTCCTCAATGTCTCTTCCTTGTCTTTGTTGCTCCTCTCTCATGATTCTTTGATCTTCTCTAATTTCATGGAGGATGATGGAGTGTTCTTGGTGCTCCACCCTTAGTTGTCCCATGTTGGAACTCAATTCTCCTAGGGAGGTGTTTAGTTGCTCCCAATAGTTTTGTGGAGGAAAGTGCATCCCTTGAGGCATCTCAGGGATTTGATGATGAGAGGGGTCTCTTGTTTGCTCCATCCTCTTCTTAGTGATGGGCTTGTCCTCATCAATGGGGATGTCTCCCTCTATGTCAACTCCAACTGAATAACAGAGGTGACAAATGAGATGAGGAAAGGCTAACCTTGCCAAGGTAGAGGACTTGTCCGCCACCTTATAAAGTTCTTGGGATATCACCTCATGAACTTCTATTTCTTCTCCAATCATGATGCTATGAATCATGATAGCCCGGTCTATAGTAACTTCAGACCGGTTGCTTGTGGGAATGATTGAGCGTTGGATAAACTCCAACCATCCTCTAGCCACGGGTTTGAGGTCATGCCTTCTCAATTGAACCGGCTTTCCTCTTGAATCTCTCTTCCATTGGACGCCCTCTTCACATATGACTGTGAGGACTTGGTCCAACCTTTGATCAAAGTTGACCCTTCTAGTGTAAGGATGTTCATCTCCTTGCATCATGGGCAAGTTGAATGCCAACCTTACATTTTCCGGACTAAAAACCAAGTATTTCCCCCGAACCATAGTAAGCCAATTCTTTGGATCTGGGTTCATACTTTGGTCATGGTTCTTGGTGATCCATGCATTGGCATAGAACTCTTGAACCATCAAGATTCCGACTTGTTGAATGGGGTTGGTAAGAACTTCCCAACCTCTTCTTCGGATCTCATGTCGGATCTCCGGATATTCACTCTTTTTGAGTGAAAAAGGGACCTCGGGGATCACCTTCTTCAAGGCCACAACTTCATAAAAGTGGTCTTGATGCACCCTTGAGATGAATCTCTCCATCTCCCATGATTCGGAGGTAGAAGCTTTTGCCTTCCCTTTCCTCTTTCTAGAGGTTTCTCCGGCCTTGGATGCCATAAATGGTTATGGAAAAACAAAAAGCAATGCTTTTACCACACCAAACTTAAAAGGTTTGCTCGTCCTCGAGCAAAAGAAGAAAGAAGAGAGTAGAAGAAGAAGAAATGAGGAAGAAGGGAATGGCTTGTGTTCGGCCAAAAAGTGGAGAAGTGGTGTTTAGGTTGTGTGAAAATGAAGGAGTGAAAAAGGGTTTATATAGGAGTGGGGGGGAGTCATGGTTCGGTCATGTATGGGTGGGTTTGGGAGGGAAAGTGGTTTGAATTTGAATGGTGAGGTAGGTGGAGTTTTATGAAGGATGGATGTGAGTGGTGAAGAGAAAGATGGGATTTGATAGGTGAAGGGTTTTTGGGGAAGAGGTGTTGAGGTGATTGGTGAATGGGTGAAGAAGAGAGAGAGTGGTGGGGTAGGTGGGGATCCTGTGGGGTCCACAGATCCTGAGGTGTCAAGGAAAAGTCATCCCTGCACCAAATGGCAAGCAAAATTGCGTTTCTGGCCAATTCTGGTGCTAAACGCCGGGCTGGTGCCCATTTCTGGCGTTTAACGCCAACTTCTCGCCCTTTTCTGGCGTTTAACGCCAGTCTGGTGCCCCTTTCTGGCGTTAAACGCCCAGAATGGTGCCAGACTGGGCGTTAAACGCCCATCTGCTAGCCTGACTGGCGTTTAAACGCCAGCAGGTTCTTCCTCTAGGGTGTGCTGTTTTTCTTTCTATTTTTCATTCTGTTTTTGTTTTTTTCATTGATTTCGTGACTTCTCATGATCATCAACCTATAAAAGACATAAAATAACAAAAGAGAATAGATAAAATATAACATTGGGTTGCCTCCCAACAAGCGCTTCTTTAATGTCATTAGCTTGACAGAGGACTCTCATGGAGCCTCAGAACTGCTCAGAGCTATGTTGGAACCTCCCAACACCAAACTTAGAGTTTGAATGTGGGGGTTCAACACCAAACTTAGAAGTTGGTTGTGGCCTCCCAACACCAAACTTAGAGTTTGACTGTGGGGGCTCTGTTTGGCTCTGTTTTGAGAGAAGCTCTTCATGCTTCCTCTCCATGGTGACAGAGGGATATCCTTGAGCCTTAAACACAAAGGATTCTTCATTCACTTGAATGATTAATTCTCCTCTATCAACATCAATCACAGCCTTTGCTGTGGCTAGGAAGGGTCTGCCAAGGATGATGGATTCATCCATGCATTTCCCAGTCTCTAGGACTATGAAATCAGTAGGGATGTAATGGTCTTCAACTTTTACCAGAACATCCTCTACAAGTCCATAGGCTTGTTTTCTTGAATTGTCTGCCATCTCTAGTGAGATTTTTGCAGCTTGCACCTCAAAGATCCCTAACTTCTCCATTACAGAGAGAGGCATGAGGTTTACACTTGACCCTGAGTCACACAAGGCCCTCTTGAAGGTCATGGTGCCTATGGTACAAGGTATTGAAAACTTCCCAGGATCCTGTCTCTTTTGAGGCAGTTTCTGCCTAGACAAGTCATCCAGCTCTTTGGTGAGCAAAGGGGGTTCATCCTCCCAAGTCTCATTTCCAAATAACTTGTCATTTAGCTTCATGATTGCTCTAAGGTATTTAGAAACTTGCTCTTCAGTGACATAGTCATCCTCTTCAGAGGAAGAATACTCATCAGAGCTCATGAATGGCAGAAGTAAGTCCAATGGAATCTCTATGGTCTCATTTTGAGCCTCAGATTCCCATGGTTCCTCATTGGGAAACTCATTGGAGGCCAGTGGACGTCCATTGAGGTCTTCCTCAGTGGCATTCACTGCCTCTTCCTCCTCTCCAAATTCGGCCATGTTGATGGCCTTGTACTCTCCTTTTGGATTTTCTTCTGTATTGCTTGGAATAGTACTAGGAGGGAGTTCAGTAATTTTCTTGCTCAGCTGACCCACTTGTGCCTCCAAATTTCTAATGGAGGACCTTGTTTCAGTCATGAAACTTTGAGTGGTTTTGATTAGATCAGAGACCATGGTTGCTAAGTCAGAGTTATTCTGCTTAGAACTCTCTGTCTGTTGCTGAGAAGATGATGGAAAAGGCTTGCTATTGCTAAACCTGTTTCTTCCACCATTATTATTGTTGAAACCTTGTTGAGGTCTCTGTTGATCCTTCCATGAAAAATTTGGATGATTTCTCCATGAAGGATTATAGGTGTTTCCATAGGGTTCTCCCATGTAATTCACCTCTTCCATTAAAGGGTTCTCAGGATCATAAGCTTCTTCTTCAGATGAAGCTTCCTTAGTACTGCTTGGTGCATTTTGCATTCCAGACAGACTTTGAGAAATCAAATTGACTTGTTGAGTCAATATTTTGGAAAGAACTTTGCCAAGAAGGCATTGACTAGCTTTTCCCAAGAGTCCAGGCTTTCTTTAGGTTGAGAGTCCAACCATGTTCTAGCTCTGTCTCTTACAGCAAAAGGGAATAGCATAAGTCTGTAGACCTCAGGGTCAACCCCATTAGTCTTGACAGTGTCACAGATTTGCAAGAATTCAGCTAAAAACTGATGAGGATCTTCCAATGGAAGTCCATGGAACTTGCAATTCTGTTGCATTAGAGAAACTAATTGAGGCTTAAGCTCAAAGTTGTTTGCTCCAATGGCAGGGATAGAGATGCTTCTCCCATAGAAGTCGGGAGTAGGTGCAGTAAAGTCACCCAGCACCTTCCTTGCATTGTTGGTATTGTTGTTGTTTTCGGCTGCCATGTGTTCTTCTTCTTTGAAGAATTCGGTTAGGTCCTCTACAGAGAATTATGCCTTAGCTTCTCTTAGCTTTCTCTTCAAGGTCCTTTCAGGTTCAGGATCAGCCTCAACAAGAATGCCTTTGTCTCTGCTCCTGCTCATATGAAAGAGAAAAGAACAAGAAAATATGGAATCCTCTATGTCACAGTATAGAGATTCCTTGAGGTGTCAGAGGAAAAGAAAATGGAAGGCAGAAGTAGAAAATTTGAACTTATCAAGAAAGATGGAGTTCGAATTTTGCATTAAGCAATAGTGTTAGTCCATAAATAGAAGGATGTGAGAAGAAGGGAAGTAATTTTCGAAAATTAAGTAAAAGATTTTGAAAACATTTTGAAAAACACTTAATTGATTTTCGAAAACCAAGAGTGGAAAAGAAATCAAGTGATTTTTGAAAAAGATTTTGAAATTAGAAATCAAAAAGATTTGATTGAAAACTATTTTGAAAAAGATGTGGTTAAGAAGATATGATTTGAAAAACATTTTTTAAAAAAAAGATTTGATTTTAATAACTTGGCTAACAAGAAAAGATATGATTAAAACATTAAACCTTTCTCAACAGAAAAGGCAACATACTTGAAATGTTGAATCAGATAATTAATTGATAGCAAGTATCTTTGAAAAAGGAAAAAAAATTGATTTTGAAAACATATGATTGAAAAGATATGATTTGAAAAAGATTTGATTTTGAAAAAATTTTGAAAACCTGAAAAAAAATCTAAATTAAAAACAGAATCTTCCCTCCTGTGCCATCCTGGCGTTAAACGCCCAGAATGGTGCACATTCTGGCGTTTAACGCCCAAAGCACTACCCTTTTGGGCATTAAACGCCCAGCCAGGCACCCTGGCTGGCGTTTAAACGCCAGTCTGCCTTCTTCACTGGGCATTTTGAATGCCCAGCTTTTTCTGTGTAGTTCCTCTGCTGTATGTTCTGAATCTTCAATTCTCTGTATTATTGACTTGAAAAGATACAATTTAAAAATATTTTTGGATTTTTAATAATGAGAAATAATCAAAATGCAACTAAAATCAAATAACAATGCATGCAAGACACCAAACTTAGCAGTTTGTATACTACTGACACTAACAAAATGATATTGCATATGAGAAACAACAAAACACTCAAGTCAAGAGAATTTAAAGATCAGAGCAATGAAACCATCAAGAACAACTTGGAGATTAATGAAGACACATGCATGAATGCAAAAAGAACAGAAACATGCAATTGACACCAAACTTAACATGAGACTCTAGACTCAGACAAGAAATATTTTTGGGTTTTTATGATTTTGTAATTTTTTTTGGATTTTTCGAAAATTAAGTGGAAAAGAAAATAAAGATATCAAAATTCTTAATGAGAATTCCAGGAATCATGCAATGTTAGTCTAAAGCTTTAGTCTAAAGAAATTACACATGGCTAGCCAAGCTTCAGCAGGACATTGCATTCAAGAGCTAAATTGATGATGATCAATCAGCTTTGGTGATGATAAGAACATCACCTTGAAACACTAGAATTCATTCTTAAGAACTCTGAAAAAAATACCTAATCTAAGCAACAAGATGAACCGTCAGTTGTCCATACTCGAAACAATCCCCGGCAACAGCGCCAAAAACTTGGTGCACGAAATTGTGATCACTACTTTTCACAACTCAAATAATCCCCGGTGATGAAACCAAAAACTTGGTGTTCAATACCATGGCATAAACACAACTTCGCACAACTAACCAGCAAGTGTACTGGGTCGTCCAAGTAATAAACCTTACGCGAGTAAGGGTCGATCCCACAGAGATTGTTGGTATGAAGCAAGTTATGGTCACCTTGTAAATCTCAGTCAGGCAAACTCAAATGGGTATGGTGATAAATGCATAAAACATAAAGATAAAGATAGAGATACTTATGTAATTCATTGGTAGGAACTTCAGATAAGCGTATGAAGATGCCTTCCCTTCCGTCTCTCTGCTTTCCTACTGTCTTCATCCAATCCTTCTTACTCCTTTCCATGGCAAGCTTAAGCAAGGGTTTCACCGTTGTCAGTGGCTACCTCCCATCCTCTCAGTGGAAATGTTCAACGCACCCTGTCACGGCACGGCTATCCATCTGTCGGTTCTCAATCAGGCCGGAATAGAATCCAGTGATTCTTTTGCGTCTGTCACTAACGCCCCGCCCTCAGGAGTTTGAAGCACGTCACAGTCATTCAATCATTGAATCCTACTTAGAATACCACAGACAAGGTTAGACCTTCCGGATTCTCTTGAATGCCGCCATCAGTTCTAGCCTATACCACGAAGACTCTGATCTCACGGAATGGCTGGCTCGTTTGTCAGGCGAGCACTCGGTTGTCAGGCAATCAACCATGCATCGTGTATCAGGAATCCAAGAGATATTCACCCAATCGAAGGTAGAACGGAGGTGGTTGTCAGTCACACGTTCATAGGTGAGAATGATGATGAGTGTCACGGATCATCACATTCATCAAGTTGAAGAACAAGTGATATCTTAGAACAAGAACAAGCGGAATTGAATAGAAGAACAATAGTAATTGCATTAATACTCGAGGTACAGCAGAGCTCCACACCTTAATCTATGGTGTGTAGAAACTCCACCGTTGAAAATACATAAGAACAAGGTCTAGGCATGGCCGTGAGGCCAGCCTCCCAATGATCTAAGAACTAGGTGTCCAAAGATGATCTAGAGATCTAAAGTGATCAAACGATTCAAATACAATAGTAAAAGGTTCTACTTATAGAAAACTAGTAGCCTAGGGTGTACAGAAATGAGTAAATGACATAAAAATCCACTTCCGGGCCCACTTGGTGTGTGCTTGGGCTGAGCAATGAAGCATTTTCGTGTAGAGACTCTTCTTGGAGTTAAACGCCAGCTTTTATGCCAGTTTGGGCGTTTAACTCCCATTTTGGTGCCAGTTCCGGCGTTTAACGCTGGAATTCCTGAGGGTGACTTTGAACGCCAGTTTGGGCCATCAAATCTTGGGCAAAGTATGGACTATCATATATTGCTGGAAAGCCCAGGATGTCTACTTTCCAACGCCGTTAAGAGCGCGCCAATTGGGCTTCTGTAGCTCCAGAAAATCCACTTCGAGTGCAGGTAGGTCAGAATCTAACAGCATCTACAGTCCTTTTTGGTCTCTGAATCAGATTTTTGCTCAGGTCCCTCAATTTCAGCCAGAAAATACCTAAAATCACAGAAAAACACACAAACTCATAGTAAAGCCCAGAAAAGTGAATTTTAACTAAAAACTAATAAAAATATACTAAAAACCAACTAGATCATACCAAAAACATACTAAAAACAATGCCAAAAAGCGTACAAATTATCCGCTCATCAATAACTAACTTATCTTATCGAAGAAGGTAACTCCACGCTATTATAAATACGCTGGAGTACCCAGGTATAACTCATACTCTGATTCTACTAAAAACCTGCTTATTACCCTTGCTAACTTAAGCATCAGAGTCCCTTGCAGGTACCACCACCCACCGGTGATGAAGGATCAGCAACATTGCCAGTCCAACAAGTCGGACTCGACAAGCTCCAGTCGCCACGCACAAGCCGGACACGTCATCTTTGATCAGTACAGAAGATCTTATCCGAGATAGACCTACAGTTTCAGGTAACCCTTGAAACACTGGCGCCATTATCGAGGAACCTGGAAGTCATCCCATCACCATGGCGAACGACCATGACAACGACCACAATTCAGATCTGGAGGATAGGATGCTGCAAAAAAATGTGGACACTACACCAAAGGATATCCCTCAACTTAACAATAAAAAGAATTTTCCAAACGCGGGAGCCATGGAGGCGCTTCAAGACCGTTTAAACCAACTTGAAGAAGAAGCATTACGTCAACGAGTGGCTGAGAAAGACCTACAAAAGGAAATAAGGCGACGCCGGAAATTGGAGGACAAACTCCTAAAGCTCGAAGCCGATCTCAAGACCAAAGCTAACCGATCTCCTGAGGAGGATAGCTCCCGCAAGGACCAAGATCCATTCACCAAGGAGCTCATGAAGACCAAAATCCCAAAAGACTTTAAGCTCCTAGATATGACTTTGTACGATGGCACTACAGATCCCGGCCATCATCTCAGCAATTTCAGAAGTAGAATGTACCTCACCAACGCCTCAGATGCAGTTCGCTGCAAAGCCTTTCCAACTACTTTAACAAAGACAGCAATTAGATGGTTTGACAATCTACCTCCTAGGTCCATCTCGAGTTTTGATGACTTAGCCAAGAAGTTCTTGGCTAGATTCTCCATCCAAAAAGATAAGGCTAAGCAAGCCCCAAGTCTATTAGGAATCAAGCAAGGAGAACGAGAAAGTCTTCGCAACTACATGGAAAGATTCAACAAAATGTGCCTGGACATACAAAGCTTACCTACAGAGGCTGCCATTATGGGCCTCATCAATGGCTTGCGAGGGGGACCTTTTAGCCAATCTATATCGAAAAAACACCCCACATCTTTGAACGAAGTGCAAGAATGAGCAGAAAAGTACATCAACATGGAGGAAAACTCTCGACTAGGAGAGACCTCGAAATCCGAATCCACTTATCCCTCCCGGGATAAGGACAAAGAGGCCAAAAAAATGGAAGATCGACATGGGGAAAAAATAAAAAATACCACAATTACACCCCTCTTCGGGTGTCCCTTGTGGATGTCTACAGAGAGGTTTTCCACACTAAAAAAATACCTTCAGCTCGACCACTCAAAGGCAAAAAAGGAGGAGGAAATCAGACCGAATATTGCGAATATCATCGAATCCGCGGGCATTCCACCAACGACTGTTTTGACTTAAAGAATGTCATAGAAAAGCTAGTAAGAGAAGGGAAATTAGATCGGTATCTGGCCACCTGGGACGATGAACAAAGAAAAAGAAGAAGGGAAGAAGATGTCGGACGAACCGAGCGATCACCTCGTACACCAGAAAGACACGTCCACATGATACACGGCGGATTCGCGGGAGAAGGAGTCTCCAAATCATCTTGCAAAAGATATCTTAAAGAAGTATATCATGTCGAAAGGAAGAAAGAAGCACCCGACATCCCCGCAATTACTTTCACTAAAGAAGACGCATCCGGTATCATATCAGGACACGACGATCCCATGGTCATCACTGTCATATTAGCGAACGCAAATCTCCACCCCACACTGATAGACCAAGGGAGCTCCACTGACATCTTGTTCAAAACTGCCTTCGACAAGCTCGGCCTGAAAGAAAAAGAGCTTAGAGCATATCCGAACAGCCTGTTCGGACTGGGAGACACCCCGGTTCAACCGCTCGGGTACATCTCACTACATACAACCTTCGAAAAAAGAAACCAGACAAGAAAACCCAAGATAGATTACATCGTGGTTGACGTAAGTTCAGCCTACAACGCCTTAATAGGTCGGACAACATTGAATCAGCTCGGCGCAATAGTCTCGACTCCACATCTATGCATGAAATTCCCAACTGCAGAAGGGATAGCTACAATAAAAGCATACCAGAAGATGGCGCGCCGCTGTTATCAGGAAAGCCTAAACCTCAGAGGTAGAGGAGAAGAATTCCACTCAATCGAACTCGGTGGAGTACAGAGGCGGGAAGAACTCTATCCGCAACCCGAAGGTGAAGTAGAAAAAGTTTAGATCGGGGACAGCCCAGACCAAACAACCAATATTGTCACAATCCTAAAAGGAGACATAAAAGAATCACTCATACAGTTCTTGCGAGATAACGTCGACCTCTTTGCATGGAAGGCCACAGACATAGACCCCAGGTCAATGTGCCACAAGCTATCAGTTTACCCAGGATCTCGGCCAGTACAACAGAGGCATAGAAAGCTCGGACCAGAATGATCCTAAGCTGTGAAAGAGTAGGTACAAGCTCTATTGGACGCAGGATTCATAAGAGAAGTCAAATACCCACTATGGCTAGCCAACGTCGTCTTGGTAAAAAAATCAAATGGAAAGTGGCGAATGTGCACCGACTACACAGATCTCAACAAAGCCTGCCCAAAAGATCCGTACCCACTCCCAAGTATCGCCGCTTTGGTAGATGCCTCCTCAGGATATAAATTTCTTTTATTTATGGACGCATACTCGGGATATAATCAAATCCCAATGTATCCACCTGACCAAGAAAAAACTTCCTTCTTAACCCCAAAAGTAAACTACTGCTACATCGTCATTCCTTTTGGTCTTAAAAATGCGGGAGCTACTTATCAGAGATTAATGAATAAGGTCTTTTCGGATCACATTGGAAAAATCATGGAAGCCTATGTGGACGACATGTTAATAAAGACACAAAGTGAAGTGACGCTATTGTCCGATCTGACCCAGCTATTCGACACTATACGATGGCACGGCATGCGACTCAATCCTGAAAAATGCACCTTCGCAGTGGAAGCTGGCAAATTCTTGGGTTTTACCCTCACACAAAGAGGAATCGAGGCAAATTCGGATAAATGCCAGGCCATACTCGACATGAAGAGTCTGACTTGTGTCAAAGAGGTACAACGACTCAACGGGAGGTTAGCAGCCTTGTCCAGATTTCTAGCCGGATCGGCAATAAGATCTATTCCCTTCTACGCCACTCTAAGGAAGGGAAAGGAGTTTGAATGGACAACAGAGTGCGAGCAAGCCTTCCAAGATTTCAAAAGATTCCTGGGACAACCACCTCTCTTAACTCGACCGCGGGAAGGAGAACCACTCATATTGTACCTCGCGATAGGAAGTCGGGCAGTAGCCTCAGCGCTAGTTCGAGAAGACGACAGTGGGGAACTACCAAGGATCCGAGCTGAACTACCAAAAATAGAAAAATTTGCCTACACTCTAATACTAACATCCCGACGACTTCGTCCATACTTCCAAGCTCACACCATTAGGGTTTGGACCAACCAGCCCATAAAAAGGACTTTACAGAAAATAGACCTGGCGGGTAGAATTTCGCAATGGGCAGTCGAGTTGTCCGAATTTGATCTTCAATACGAAGCTCGGACATCCATCAAATCACAATACCTGGCCGCCTTCATTGTAGAATTTACAGACACACCAGAAATTCCTACAGAATGGAATCTATACATGGACGGTTCCTCAAATAAAACTAGAAGTGGCGTGGGTGTGATAATTGAAGGAACTCAAATCGAATTCTCCCTCAAATTCAGGTTCCCTGCCTCGAACAACCAAGCAGAATATGAAGCACTATTAGCTGGCTTGAAGCTGGCTAGGGAGGTTGGAGCTCAAAAGCTTATCATCTTCAGCGACTCACAAGTAGTCACTTCACAAATAGCAGGAAGCTACCAAGCCAAAGATCCCACCATGAAAGGGTACTTAGACAAAACTAGGGAACAGCTCGGACAACTAGGAGAATATGAGGTCCGTCACATACCCCGAGAACAGAATGCTCAAGCTGACGCACTTTCAAAGCTAGCCAGCACCAAACCAGGGGGCAACAATAAAAGCCTCATCCAAGAAATTCTGCAGAACCCATCAATTTCGAAAGAAGAAAAAGTCCTAGCCATAACAGGTCAGGATCAAGGATGGATGACTCCCATAATCAATTACCTCAAAACAGAAACACTCCCCACAGAGGAAAATGAGGCAAAGAGGTTAAAACGGGAGGCACAATACTACATTATCATAAACAACACTCTATACAAAAGAGGGATTTCAATACCATTGTTAAAATGTGTGCCGACTTCCAACACAAAGGAAGTTCTAGAAGAAGTACACATTGGCATTTGTGGCAATCATCTCGGAACGCAAGCACTCACCAAAAAAGTATCCGGGCAGGATTTTATTGGCCAACTCTATAGAAGGAAGCCACAGAGTTCGTAAAGACATGTCCACCATGTCAGAAACATGCCAACTTTCACATCGCCCCACCAGAAGAACTCATCAACGTGACTTCACCATGGCGATTCGCAAAATAGGGACTCGACCTTCTTGGATCCTTCCCTCAGGGATCGGGACAAGTTAAATTCCTCATAGTAGGGGTAGACTATTTCACAAAGTGGATTGAGGCAGAACCCCTAGCTAATGCCACTGCACAAAGAAGTCGAAAATTTCTATATAGGAACATTGTCACAAGGTTCGGGGTTCCATACTCCATTACCACAGACAATGGCACCCAATTCACGGATGCAGGCTTCAGAAAGCTGGTGGCCGACTTGAACATAAAATAATAATTCACTTCCGTAGAACATCCCCAAGCCAATGGACAAGTCAAAGCTGCCAACAAAGTCATATTGGCTGGGCTGAAACGGAAACTACAGGACGCAAAGGGAGCCTGGGCCGAGGAGCTCCCACAGGTCCTATGGGGATACCGAACAACGCCATATTCCACCACAAAGGAATCACGCTTCCTATTAGCGTACAAAATGGAGGCAATGATCCCAGTAGAGATTGAAGAAGGGTCGCCTAGAGTGATCCACTATAGTGAAAAAGCCAACTCCCAACTTCAAAGGGAAGAACTCGACCTACTTCCAAAAGTCCAAGAAAGAGCTCGGATTAGGGAAGAAGCATTAAAATGTCAAATGGCTCCGAGATATAATCAAAAGGTAGTACATCAAGCTTTTGCTGAGAACGACCTCATCCTGATCCGAAATGATATCGGAACAACCCAACCTGGAGAAGGAAATCTGGCAGCAAACTGGAAAGGACCCTACCGAGTCATAGAGGTACGAGGAAAGGGCTACTACAGACTGTCCGAACTCGATGGACGAGAACTTCCTAGGTCATGGCACGCCTGCAACTTAAGAAGGTACTACAGTTAGGATGATAAAGGATCTTAGGATAAGGCACACTCTTTTTCCTGAAAAGGTTTTTTAACGAGGCGCCAAGCCAAGACCTACAAATCACCCGACTTAGAGGATAAACCTCCCGCATATATTTGCATTTTTCTTTTGAATAAAATCTGTTTAGATCTTCTACAAATTCTCAAGCCGCATTAATCTGAAACATTCATCGTCCGATTATAAAGCTACATATAAGCAGAAATTGAAAGTCAAATTCACTACACGATCACGACAAAGACCAATAAAGATGAAAACCAAATTCATTAAAAGGTCGACCAAACGAGGGTTAAAACCCAATTTCTATAAAATCGGCAAAGATGAAAACAGAATAATGCAAGAAGTTATCGAAAGTGATCCATAGAAAGGACCTGACGAGGTCCTAATAAAATAGATTGCTAAAAAATAACTTAAAGACTGGCCGACGTGAAGAAGTCGAACCTGTCGCAATAACCAAAGTTATAAGTAAATCCCTGGAAAGAGGTCTGGCCAGCCCTATAAAAGAGGATTACTATAACTTAGAAGGGCTCGACATGACAAAGTCGGCCCAAAACATAAAAGTTATAAAAGTAATTCCTGAAAGAGACTTGAGCAAGGTCCAAGAAAGAGGATTACAGAAATAACTTAGAAGGGCCCGACATGACAAAGTCGGCCCAAAACATAAAAGTTATAAAAGTAATCCCTGAAAGAGACCTGAACAAGGTCCATGAAAGAGGATTACAGAAATAACTTAGAAGGGCCCGACATGACAAAGTCGGCCCAAAACATAAAAATTATAAAAGTAATCCCTGAAAGAGACCTGAACAAGGTCCAAGAAAGAGGATTATAGAAATAACTTAGAAGGGTACAAAGTCAGCCCAAAACATAAAAGTTATAAAACTAATCCCTAAAAGAGACCTAAACAAGGTCCAAGAAAGATGATTACAGAAATAACTTAGAAGGGCCCGACATGACAAAGTCGGCCCAAAACATAAAAGTTATAAAAGTAATCCCTGAAAGAGACCTGAACAAGGTCCAAGAAAGAGGATTACAGAAATAACTTAGAAGGGCTCGACATGACAAAGTCGGCCCAAAACATAAAAGTTATAAAAGTAATCCCTAAAAGAGACCTAAACAAGGTCCAAAAAAGAGGATTACAGAAGTAACTTAGAAAGGCCCGACATGACGAAGTCAGCCTCCTACAGGCAGGTTATAAAAAGTAAAACCCCAACAAGGACCTCACAAAGGTCCAAACAAAACGGATTGCTAGAAATAACCTCAGGCCAAAGTGAGGAAGCCAACACACAAGTTGGATCCAAGCACACAACCTCCGAGAAGTCAAGCCACAAGTATAAAATACAAAGAGGTCGACAAAGTTCCAACATTCCCAAAAATTCTGGAAAGGTACCAGGCAGGTACAGACAAGCATATTGCGAAAAAAGCACAAGATATGATAATAACAAACTCAAGAGGCTACCAAAGTCAGCCCCAAGAGCTCGGAGACTACTTTGTTTTTCAAAATAAAAGTTGCTAAACAAGCAACTAAAAAAGTAGCAGATTCAGAAACACCATTTACAAAATTAAAAAGTTCAAAAGCCCACAGGCAGGGGCATACACAAATATGTCAATAGTAACTAAAGAGGATCCAGAGATTTCCCAGTAGCTGCATCAACACGGGGCGAAGGAGGATAAGTCTGGAGGGACACAGCATCCATTGTCCCATCCTCCCGATTCAAAATTTGACAATCAGGTTCTGACTCAATTCCGGCTGAGGGAGCTGAAGAAGTCGGCACGACAGAAGCTTTAGCGGCAGGCGCAGGAGGAGGTTCAACATCATCATTATCAGGATCGTCAGGGACAATCTTATCGTCCCTCACAACATTCTCAAGATTGAAGAGAGTAAGGTCGAGCTCGGGTGCAAGAACCCGAACCTGCTCCTTTAAGTTCTCATAAGCAGCAGTCACTGATGATTGGGTTTTTTATGGTTTAAAATTTTACCAATGAAGTCTCATTGTAAAGTATAGTCTTTAAACCAACAATAAATCCTTTCATACAAAAATTTGTTTGTCACAAGTACAAACCCCTAAAATCTATAAACTGAAGTATTTAAACCTCGGGTTGTCTCTCAAAGGACTTGCAGGGTAGTGTTCTTGTTATTGGTTACGGACTTGTTTATTTTGGGGTTTTGGATGAAAAACATGAAAAGTAAATGGTAATGAAATCTTATTAACAAACAATCTTGGCAAGGTTTGATGATCAAGGACCTCTATCATTATCACTAACCACAATTATGATAATTGCAAGGATCAATCCCACTAAGTCATCCTCTAACTAATAGCAAAGGAAAGTCAAGTGAGTTGTATTGATCCAAGTCCATAAATCCCAGTTTCCACTAATTGAATTAATGAAGGCTAGAGTCAATGGCTATCAACTATCAATCACTTGGATATTAGTAACTCAAGAATTCCTAAGTTACCTTCCCAAGCCAAGAACAGAAAAGTCTACTCTAACATCCTTCCAAGCATTTCATCAAACAATTGGAAGGTACGAAAGAAAAGCATAGTAAATCACAACAAGAATGAATTTTAACAACAATTGAATGCAAAGAATTAACAACAACAATCAAGAAAATCACAATTATCATGAATTACCTCAAATTGCATTATTAAAAGAAAACAAAGAGAACAAGAGTATATCCACAACAAAGTGAAGAATTACAAGGATTAAAGTACAAAACTAGAGAGAGGAAGAAGAGAGGAACAAGAATTGATAAAAGAAAAGTAAATCAAAGCATGAATTAATCCTAGATCTAAGAGGAGAGATTAACCTAAACCTAATCCTAATTCTAGAGAAAAGTGAGAGCTTCTCTCTCTAAAACTAACTAATCCTAATCCTAATGAGTGTGTAAGATACAAATGAATGAAAGATGATAGAATGCCCTTTCCCTCTTCAATCCTTGGTCCTTTAAAGCACTTTGGCGCCAAAATTAGTTGTAACTGGGTTCAGAAAACCCTCCAAAATCGCCAGGCACGAGTTGCATTAAAAGAATCACGTGTGCACTGCGACGCGTACGCACACGGTACGCGTATGCGTCCCTGGCCGATTTTGCGAGGTGTGCGCGAGCGCCTTGTGCGCATGTGCGTCCTTGGCCGGGATCAATTCTTTGGCTTTTTATGCTTCTCTCTACTTGCATGCTTCCTTCCTTGCTCCTTTGATCCATTGCAAGCCTGTTTCATCCTGAGATTACTAACAAACACATCAAGGCACCTTATTGATGCCAGGACATCTAGGTCAGTTTCACTGACTCTTTCTTTACTGTTTTAGTGTAGTTTCATGCATTTTTCTAGGAAATAAGCAAGTTTTGGGTAAAAGAACACTTACATCTTGATTTAGACAAATATTGTGAATTTTACATTATTTTATGAAAATTATGCAAGGAATGAATGTTAAATTGGATAATGCATGATTTCATGACTTGGATTAGAGCTTTGATGCACTTTATTTGTGTAATTTCAGGACAAAGGAAGCAAGGAAGAGTCACGATAGCATCCACGTTAACCTAGTTAACATAGGTACTAACGTGGAATAGGGATAAGCTTGCAACGTTAATGAGAAAAGTGAACACCAATAACGCCCTCGAAGCCATCATGAGCCACGTTAATTACCACGTTAACTACATTAACGTGGTAGTTAACGTGGAGACAAAAAAGGACTCCAACGTTAGTGGTAATTGTGATCACCACTAACGCTCCAAGATGTGGCAATGAACCACGTTAAGAGCTACATTAACTAAGTTTACGTGGACTCTAACGTGGAAGAGAGGAACAATGCCAACGTTAGTGACACTCACCTTTGTCACTAACGTTGGATCAAGTTTACATTGCCCACGTTAATTGTCACGTTAAGACCATTAACGTGAAAGTTAACGTGGAGTTGAAATTGATGAGCCAACATTAGTGACACTCACCTTTGTCACTAACGTTGGGATGGCATTTATAACCACATTAAGAGCCACATTAACTTAGTTAATGTGAGCTCTAACATGAGGACTAGGGGCTCAAGGCAATGTTATTGGGAAAGGTGAGTCCCAATAATGCTTGCGAAGATAATTCATAACCACGTTAAGAGCCACGTTAACTTAGTTAACGTGAGCTCTAACGTGGGAGGCTAGGGGCACAAGGCAACGTTATTAGGAAAGGTGAGTCCCAATAACGCTTGCAAAGGTTTGTAAGGCAACGTTAGTGGTCACGTTAGTACCACTAACATTGGAGTTAACGTGGGCCATGTGGTGGGAACGTTAGTGAGAAAAGTGATTGCCACTAACGTTCTCGAACCCACAATGTCACTCAGCGTTAATGTCACTAACACCCTAAGCCAAAGTTCATGCTTACATCACTCTCTCTCTGCAAATAAAGCTGAGCCCACTGAAGATTTCTAACTGCTTCAACTTAAGATCACAGGCCCATATCCAAGACTTGCAGAATTGACTAGAAGACCAAGAAGAGTAGTATATATAGGAGTAGTTTTGAACTAGAAGAGAGGTTGGCATATTGGAGAATTACATTCTGTATATTTTACTTTTCTGCAACTTCTAGAGTTAGAATGTATTTTCTTTCTTCTTCTTCTTCATTTTCATTTTCCAGAGCCATGAACAACTAAACCCCTTTCATTGGGTTAGGGAGCTCTGTTGTAATTTGATGGATCAATCATAGTTTTCATTATTCTTCTTCTTTCTTTTCTCTTGATCTTACTAGAAAGCTTTCGATCTTCATCCAATTGGATTGTTATCTTGGGAAAGAAACTCTCCATAATTGGATCTCCTCTGAGCCTTGGAAAAGGAATGAGGAGATCATGCTAGAAATGCTTTCTCATGTTGGACCAAATTGGGGTTTGGATGGGTATAGTGACATAAAACCTTACCAACACTTTGATTTGGAAATACATGTGGTATAATCAGTGACCATACCTCATCTCTTCTCATGAGCAATTAAATCAAGGAATTGGACAATTGTTCAAGTTTAGAGAGATTGGATTGCCAAGGAATTGGGATCCAATCACTTAAGATTTCCAAGGAGATCAATGAATGCATTGATTGAGGAAGAGATGAGAATGAACTTGATCCGGAGAATGCAATACCTCCTGAACCCAATGAATCCCCCATTTCTTATCCTACCCATTCTCTTTATTTTCTATTATTTACTTTCATGCTAATCACCCCCATTCCCATTTAAGATTCTGCACTTTATTTTCTGTCATTTACTTTCCCGCCATTTAATTTTCTGCAATTCTATATCCACTTTCTGCTTAGCTCAACTAGAGCATTCTTCCAATTAAAATTGCTTGACCAATCAATCCCTGTGGGATTCGACCTCACTCTATTGTGAGTTTTTACTTGACGATAATTCGGTATACTTGCCGAAGGAGATTTGTTGAGAGACAAATTCCCATGCATCAAGTTTATGGCGCCGTTGCCGGGGATTGATTTTGAATCAACAATGATTAAGTTGGAAGATCACTAGATTAAGCATTTTTTTCTTTTTGTTCATTTTGTTTAGCTGTCTATTTTTAGTTGCAGTAGCTTCTTCCCTTTCCTTGTCTCCCCTTTTATTTTCCTGCATTATTTATAATTCTATTCACTAACCCACTAAGTGTTTGACAATTTACACCACTCACACTAACAACCACTTTAACCATTATAAATTCTGCAATTTCTTTCTTGCTGTGAGCTGTGCTAGTTGTATGACAGGTAGAAGAAGTGGAGCTTCAACATCCTTTGATTCCGAACCTGAGAGGACCCTCTTTAGAAAAAGGAGGGAAGCAAGAGGCAAAAGAGTTGTTGGAGCAGAGGAAGAGGAGGAATTCTTTGAAACAATCATGGAGGATAACCATGAAGGAGAAGCTCATAATCATGCCAGAGATGGTCATGTAAATCATGCTGAGCCAGGAAGAAGGGTTCTGGGTTCCTACATCAATCCAGACCCGGGCAACTGTGGAAGCAGCATCCAAAAACTAACCATACATGCTAACAACTTTGAATTAAAATCCCAACTCATCACGCTTGTGCAGAACAACTGCTCATTCGGAGGAAGTGCCCAAGAAGACCCAAATCAACATTTAACCACCTTCCTAAGAATATGTGACACTGTGAAGTCCAATGGTGTCCACCCAGATGTTTACAGATTGCTTTTGTTCCCCTTTTCACTTAGGGACAAGGCATCTAAATGGTTGGAGTCTTTCCCAAAGGAGAGTTTAACAACATGGGAAGATGTGGTAAATAAATTCTTGGCAATGTTCTACCCCCCTCAAAGGATCAACAAGCTAAGAGCTGAGGTACAAACTTTCAGGAAACAAGATGGTGAGACTCTCTACGAAGCATGGGAGAGGTTTAAGGATTTGACAAGAAGGTGCCCACCAAACATGTTCAATGAATGGGTACAGCTGCATATTTTCAATGAGGGACTCTCGTATGAATCGAAGAATGCAGTGGACCACTCATCCGGAGGATCTTTGAACAAGAAGAAGACCATTGAAGAAGCCATAGATGTCATTGAGACTATAGCTGAGAATGACTACTTCTATGCTTCTGAGAGGAGCAACACTCGAGGTGTAATGGAACTGAACCATGTTGATGCACTACTAGCTCAAAACAAGATGATTGCTAAGCAACTAGATGACCTTACAAAGCAAATGGAGAATAATCAAGTTGCAGCAGTCACCACACAATCATCAACCCAAGAAGGAGTAAACACAGAGGAATGAGGTGAATAGGAGCAAGCCAACTATGTTGGTAACTCACCAAGGCAAAATTATGATTCATACTCCAAAACTTACAATCCAGGATGGAAGAACCACCCCAACTTTGGGTGGGGAAACCAACAAGACCAAGGCCAAGACCAGAGACGTCAAAATCACAATCCTAACAACCATGCTATCCACCAACAATCATCACAAAGACCATATCAACAACCACCTAACCACACTCATCAATACCCATACTAAAACCAGCATGATCACCCTCACCCTTATAACCCAAACCCACCATCATACCCTGAGGATAGGCTCTCTAGGATTGAAACCTTACTTGAAGGTTTATGCAAGGAAGTCCAGGACAACAAAGCATTCAAGGATGAAGTGCGAACCAACATCAAGAACCAAGGAGATACCATCAAAAGACTGGAATCCCAAGTAGGGTATCTATCCCAGCAAATCCCTAAGTCCACTGACAGCTTCCCAAGTGACACAGAGAATAACCCCAGAGGAGAAGCTAAGAAAGTAAGATGTGAAGAGTGCAAAGTGATCACCATCAGTGACGAAGTGAGTGTGGAGGAAGCAATCACACAAGCAAAACATCCTTAAGATAGTCCAGAAGATAAGCATGAGGAAAGAAATCAGGAATCCAACCCTCCACAGAAGGAGAAGCTAAAAGAAGAGGGTCTGAACCCATATGCACCCTTTCCCCAAATACTCAAAGGTGGTGAAGCAAGAAGAATATACTCAAGGTTCCTTGATATGTTTGCATCTCTTCATGTGAACAGACCATTCATTAAAGTTCTCCAACAGATGCCTGCATACATTAAGTACATAAAAGAGCTGCTGACCAGAAAGAGCTCATTGAAAG
The DNA here is from genome assembly GCF_003086295.3 of Arachis hypogaea. Classification (NCBI taxonomy): domain Eukaryota; kingdom Viridiplantae; phylum Streptophyta; class Magnoliopsida; order Fabales; family Fabaceae; genus Arachis; species Arachis hypogaea. The sequence goes on along the minus strand of NC_092044.1, from coordinate 30,036,078 downwards.
GTGGGCAAATAATACTGATGAACAAGGAGTGCAGTGCTCTCATCCAACCACAGTTACCTATAAAAAGAAAAGACCCAGGGAGCTTCCACCTACCTTGTGCTATAGGCGAAACAAAGATTGACAAAGGGCTTTGTGACTTGGGAGCAAGCATCAACTTAATGCCCCTCTCCCTGATGAAGAAGCTCCAAATCAATGAACTAACTCCTACTGATGTAATTATCAGATTGGCTGACAAAACTCAAAAATAGGCAATAGGAGTAGTTGAAAATGTGCTGGTGAAGGTTGGGAGCTACTATCTTTCCATAGACTTTGTTATCCTAGAGATGAAAGAAAGTCATCTCCATCCAATCATCTTAGGGAGGCCATTCTTAGCCACTACTAGGGCACTTATAGATATGGAACGGGGAGAGCTAATCTTAAGGATACATGATGAACAACTCACCTTCAATGTCTTCAAATAATGGCAAGAAGCAAGTCAAGAAAACAAAGAATCAAGAGAAGAGCATAATGAAGCACTGATGCAAGAAGCAAGCAGTGAAGCACAAACAACACAATTGGAAATCCCATTGGTTGGAAAGCCATGTATTCAGGAAGAACCTCATTCAAAGGTAACTCAAGTAGAGCTAAGCCCACCAAAGTTTAAAAGCAAAACAATGTCTTGAAAATTGAGCAGCATTCCGGTAGTAATTCGGATGTTTTTGAGTAGCAAATAACAGCAGGGAAGCCATAAGAAACCAAGGAAGCAAGAAACATAGCCAAATAGCAGCAAAAAGCAATATTCATGATGATCAATGAAATGAATAAAACCAAGCAACAGCAACAGAAGCAGAAAATGTGAAAAGCAGCAGGCAACAAAGTTTGAAGAATGCATCATAGCAAAATAATAAACACTGCTCACCAAGCAATTAATATGTGCACAATTAGGTAAACAAATACGGCGTAATTATCAGGCCTAGAATCCTCTATCCAGAACCTAACTACCTAACAGCAGAAATTTTTATCTATCCTAACAATCAAAATTCAAATTCTAAGTAACTAACAAGAGCTAACACTAACTAACAATAGAAATAAACTAAGGAAATAGAGCAGAGTTGGAGCAGAGGCTAGTAATCTGGAATGCAGGGTAGAGATGGGGATTGGAACTGGGTAGGCAGTAGGGGTGGCCGAATCAGAAGCAGAACTGCCGCCTAGGATGATGGGGGCGGGAACCCACGGTGGCGCAGGCAGGAAGGTGGTGCGCACAGTGGTGGAGTAGAAGGAAAGAGACGGAAAAAATGAACTGGGTGAGAGGTGTGGGAGATGGAAGAAGAATGAAAGAAGTGAGGAGGGCTGGGTTCACCGGTGGCTGCGGCGGCGCTCAACGGCACTGGACGGTGGTAGTGAGAGAGAGGGGGATGGGTGAGAGAGAGAGTGTGCGTGTGAACAAGAGAGGGAAGAAATGAGGGTGATGGTTAGAGGTTGCGGTGGCGGTCGTCGCCAGTGTGGTGGTCGGAGTGTGACAGGGAAGAAGAGAGGGGAAGGAGAGACGTTGGAGAGGAGAGGGGTTGAGGGGTGCGTCTGCGCAAGTATCCATCGCGCCCTAGGGTTATCCCTGTTTTTGAATCGACGCAGGCGCGCACAGCGCGCGTCTGCGTGCATTGATGGACTTAATGATAGACGCGGGAGCACCTCGTGCGCTTATGCGTGACTGGAAAAATTACCAAGGGTAAGCGCGCTGTCACAGAAAATTTTAGAAGGTTAGATTTAACAGTGTTTGTATAGTTTTCTGGAGTGTTTGAGAATACTCTAGATGGTTCCGGAACGTTCTAGAATGTCCTAGAAGGTTCCAAAATACTCTAGAAGGTTCTAGAAGACTCTGGAAGGTCATAGAGTATTCTAGAAGAGTATAGATGTATATAGAAGTATAAAGAGTGGTATGGAATAATCTAGAAACATTTAGAGAGTTGTGGTAGGATAGATATTTGTAAAGAAGGTTCTGGATGATTAATCTGGACCGTTGATTAGATTTAATCCTAACCATCCATTGAGGAGGTGGATGGCTATAAATAGGGGTGAGAGTTAGAGTTTGGGGTGTGTGAATCATTTGTAACAAACACTTGAGCAATAAAGTGTTCTTTCCACCAAAGCTTCCTTTCTCTTGTGTTCTCTTGTGTTCTTAGCTTTCTTGCTAAGTATTGAGGGTTAGGCTGACTTGGTCTTAACTCAAGAGGTTGAGTAAGTCCGAGTGCCGGCACGGTAGCGTTGGAGTGTGTCCAAGGCCGTGACAACTTGGTATCCGAGCAAGGTTCGAGAGGAAGCACAAGTGGTTTGTGGGTATGGCTTCAAATATCACCATGGAGCATGTTGAGTCACAAAGGGGAAGGGATACTATTCCTTCTCAATGGGGAGGCAAGATGGTACGTTCTTCAAGTGAGCCTAGAGGTAAGGACTCTAACTTCTTAGAAGAAAGAGTTTCTATGTTGGAAAATGTTCTATCCTCTATGGATGAGCGGTTCCAAAGGATAGAACATGACAAGGAGACCCTCGAGGCTCACGTGTTAGGAGAACTAGATGCTTTCAAAGAAAGCATGCTCTAAATCGAAGAGAAGCTTGAGAATTCCTTGAAGTTATTTGAGGAAGTTCGAGTTTGGTTCGAGGAGGCGAAATCTCGACCAACCATTATAAGGGAGACGACAGAGATTGATCTCCCCAAGCCAAAGGAGTTCAAGGGTGTAAGGGACGCTCGCGAGGTGGAGAACTTCCTATGGCAAATGAAGAGGTACTTCGAAGGCCAAGGGGTGGTCGAAGAAGCAATAAAGGTACGCACTGCAGCTCTCTATCTTTCTGATAATGCTACTTTGTGGTGGAGGAGAAAGAATGTAGATATAGAGAAGGGTACTTGCAATATAACCACACGGGAAGATTTCAAAAGGGAGTTGAAAAGACAATTCTTCCCTGAGAATGTGGTTTATGAAGCAAGGAAGAAGTTGAGGGAGTTGAAGCACAAGAGTACGATTAGCGACTACATAAAGGAGTTTACTACTCTCATGCTTCAAATCCCCAACTTAGCATCAGAGGATGCATTGTTCTTCTTCATTGATGGACTCCAACCTTGGGCAAAGCAAGAACTACAAAGAAGGAATGTTAAGGATGTCGATGAGGCCATCGTGGTGGCCGAATCACTCACTGAGTATCATAGGGGAGACTCTAAACCTAAGTCTTCCTCCAAGCCTAGTTTTGCTATAGGTGGGGGAGACAAGGGAAAGAGTTTCTCAATCAAGAAGGAAGGAACATACTCTTCAAAGAAAGAGTACGAAGAAAAGAAGAAGGCTTTCGTGCCCAAAAGAGGATGCTTCGTGTGCAAGGGACCACACCAAATGAAGGACTGTCCCAAGCTAGGGACTCTGGCATCTATCGCTGAGGAACGAGAAGCTCAAACTCAAGTAACTGAGTATGTTGGATCTATCCAACACATAAATGCTGTGAAGACCAAAGAGGCAAGCACTGCAGAAAAGAAAGGCTTGATGTATGTCAAAGCCTTTATCAATGAAAAACCTGTCATGGCTATGATCGACACTGGTGCTACACACAACTTCATCACGCCTGATGAAGCAAAGAGGCTTGGGTTGAAGATCACCGAAAAGAATGGCTGGTTCAAACCCGTGAACACCAAGGGTGAACCCCTTAAGGGAGTAGCAAAAGGGGTTGAGATGTCTCTTGGTTCTTGGAAAGGCCTTGTGGATTTCTCTGTAGCACCCATGGACGATTTTAAAATAGTCATCGGACTCGATTTACAAAGGAAAGCAAATATAATACCTATGCCATACTACGACGTAGTATGCGTCATGGAGAAAGGGTCTCCATGCATGGTCCCTGCAATCTCAAAGGCGGGAGGAATCTCGATGCTCTCGACCATGCAACTCAAGAAAGGTTTCAAGAAGGAGGAGATGATGTCTTTGGCTTTACTACAAGAGGTGTCAACAGCCAAAGGAGAAGATGTTCCCTATAAAATCAAGGAAGTCCTTGAAGAAAATAAGGATGTGATACCTCTCGAGTTGCCAAAGCAGTTACCACCTAGAAGAAAGATGGATAACAACATTGAATTGGAGTTAGGAGCGAAACCGCCTATCTCAAAACCATACAGGATGGGGTCCATTTCTATGGTTGAAGGAGATATTGTGCATACCATCAAGGAAGGGTTGCATCACGATCCATTAGCCAAGAAGTTGGTGGAGTTGGCTAGAGAAGGTAAGACCAAAAGATTTTGGTTAGAAAACGACCTTCTCTACACAAAAGGGAGAAGGCTATACGTTCCTAAATGGGAAAATCTGAGAAGGAAGTTGGTAAGAGAATGCCACGACACCAAGTGGGCTGGTCACCAAGGTCAGCGAAGGACCTTAGCTCTCATTGAATCTTCTTATTATTGGCCTCAAATGAGAGATGAAGTGGAGAGCTATGTGAAGACTTGTCTTGTGTGCCAACAAGATAAGATTGAAAACAAGACACCAAGCGGGTTGTTGGAACCTCTGCCTCCATCAGAGTGACCGTGGGAAAGTGTCTCTCTAGATTTCATCTCTGCCTTACCGAAGTCTGAGGGGTTTGGATCTATTCTCGTGGCAGTGGATCGATTTTCGAAGTATGCTACCTTTATACCTGCCCCTACTGACTGCACTGCAGAAGAAGCAGCACGACTATTCTTCAAGAATGTGGTGAAGTACTGGGGATTGCCTAAGAGCATCATTAGTGATCGAGATCTACGCTTCACAGGACGACTATGGACAGAGCTGTTCAAACTCCTTGGGTCGGAGCTTCATTTCTCAACAAGCTTCCATCCTCAAACCGATGGGCAGACTGAGAGAGTGAATGCTTTACTTGAGTTTTACTTGAGGCATTTTGTAAGCGCTAATCAGAAGGATTGGACAAAACTCCTAGACATTGCTCAATTCTCATACAATCTGCAAAGGAGTGAGTCTACAGGGAAGAGCCCATTCGAGATTGTGACTGGACAACAGCCGCTTACACCTCACTCTCTTTCTTCTTCTTACTCAGGGAAGAGCCCTGGAGCTTATCATATGATTAAGTCATGGGAAGAACAAGCAGATGTCACTCGTTCTTACCTCGACAAAGCTGCCAAGAGGATGAAGAAATGGGCAGATAAGAAGAGGAGGCATGCAAGCTATCAAGTGGGAGACAAGGTAATGATCAAACTTCTTCCACAACAATTCAAAGCCTTTCGCAAGGTTCATAAGGGCTTAATCCGCAAATACGAAGGGCCATTTGAGATCATTGGACGTGTTGGGGAGGTTGCTTACAAAGTACAACTTTCTCCCTCTATAAAGATTCACCCGGTCTTCCATATGAGTATGCTTAAACCATATCACGAAGACCAAGATGAACCGAGTAGAGGGGATTCGAGTCGTGCTCCGCCTGTGGTGATTAGATCCTTTGATAAAGAAATCGAAGAGATCTTAGCTAATCGCGTCGTGCGACGAAGAGGAGTACCACCAAGTATCCAATACTTGATCAAGTGGAAAGGACTTCCAATAACTGAAGCTAGTTGGGAAGCTCGTGAAGATCTGTGGCAATTCCAAGAACACATAGAGCGCTATCATGAACAGAACGCGACGAGGACATCTGCGCATTAGGTGGGGGAGAATGTCACATAAAATTTTAGAAGGTTAGATTTAACAGTGTTTGTATAGTTTTCTGGAGTGTTTGAGAATACTCTAGATGGTTCCGGAATGTTCTAGAATGTCCTAGAAGGTTCCAAAATACTCTAGAAGGTTCTAGAAGACTCTGGAAGGTCATAGAGTATTCTAGAAGAGTATAGATGTATATAGAAGTATAAAAAGTGGTATGGAATAATCTAGAAACATTTAGAGAGTTGTGGTAGGATAGATATTTGTAAAGAAGGTTCTGGATGATTAATCTGGACCGTTGATTAGATTTAATCCTAACCATCCATTGAGGAGGTGGATGGCTATAAATAGGGGTGAGAGTTAGAGTTTGGGGTGTGTGAATCATTTGTAACAAACACTTGAGCAATAAAGTGTTCTTTCCACCAAAGCTTCCTTTCTCTTGTGTTCTCTTGTGTTCTTAGCTTTCTTGCTAAGTATTAAGGGTTAGGCTGACTTGGTCTTAACTCAAGAGGTTGAGTAAGTCCGAGTGCCGGCACGGTAGCGTTGGAGTGTGTCCAAGGCCGTGACAGCGCGTAGTGCACGCGTCTGCGTGCAACGAGTTGGGCTGAAGGCTTGGTGCTGGCCCAGCGCCAGCACAACTCTCTGGAAAATGTATGGGCTGGTACCAGCCGCTTAAGGATGCGTACGCATAAAGCGTGCGTCCGCGTGCATTGCCATTTAGTCTAGTGGCGCGCAGGCGTGATGTGCGCGCTCGCGTGAGGTGAGTTGGGCTAAAGCCTAACGCTCGCACAAGAGAGGCCCAACTCTCTGGAAGATATATGGGGCTGCATCCGCTCATGGACGCGTTCGCAGACAACGTGCGCGCGCGCCATTCCCCCTCTTTTTAAAAAAAAACGCAGAAAAATACCCAAGAGCTCCCTATAATGCCTACAACTCTTTATTCAATCAAAAATCATACAATTCACAAAAATGCAATTTGATTTTAGGATTTATTCATCTACTAATAAGCACAACATACATGTCAAAATGCTAACATTCAATTTATTAAAGCAACTAAAATGAAATGGGGAACTACCTACAATGGTAACTCAAATCACTTATTAATGAAATCTACAATAGAGTGGAAAGAGTATACCATGGTGGGGTGTCTCCCACCTAGCACATTTAGTTAAAGTCCTTAAGTTGGACATTTGGGAAGCTCATTGTCATGGCGGCTTATGCTTGTACTCATCCTTGAATCTCCAAGGATCTTTACTTCTCAACTGGTTGATAGAATTTCCAACTGTCTTCATCAAGCTTGGGCAAAGTTCAACCCAAGATATGAATTCCCCTAATTGGTCTTCATTCTTCGATCCGGGATCCCATATCTTATTTTCGCACCCGTCTTCAATTTGATCTTCATACTTTTTCTTACCGGGTGGTTGACACATAGAATTCTCTTTAGCACACCAAGCTTTCCTTCTAGACCTATACAAAGTGGTATTCTTCCAATCATAGTCCCCATACCTTAGGACATTGACCTTAACGAGCCTAATACCAAATTTCCAACCACTACACAACTCGTTCTTACTTTTAATTCTACAAAGAGCTCTAAGTTGTCCATCCGTTTCAATCAAACCATATTCAAGTGAGAAAGTAGAGTTTGAAGATAAGAATTTTACCCACTTGAATGTTGTGTAGGATGGTGACTTGGGAAGGAGAGCCTTCCCACACTTAGACAAGGCAAGATCTATTTTCTTATGCTCTTCTTTTGTTGCTTCCACCTCTTGACAAATTTCTTCAACCTTTTCCCTTTTATCACTTGGCTTGGTGTTGTCTTTAAGAATTTCGATTTCTTACCCAATGGGAGGTGATTCAATTTTGGATAGGAATTTATTGATGAATAAATCCATCTCTTGATCAGCCTCTTCATATTCTTCAATTTCAATGTACACCATGCCAACTTTTTCTCCTTGGTAGCTCTCTTTCGATTCATTCTCTTCTTTGTTGTTCACCAAGAGTATGGGAGATTGTGCACACTCTTCTATTATTCCAACTCCATGTCCAATAGGGAGAAATTCAATTGTAGATAGAAATTCCTCCATGATTGAATCTATCTCTTGATCAACCTTATCATCTTCTTCAATCTTGATATGCTCCGGAGGTTGTTGAGATTCACATGGCGGTTCCACATCTCTTAAATCTTGGACCACTTCCTCCTTTGTTTCAATAACCGTAGGCTTCTCTAATTGCTCTACTACTACTACCGATTCTTCCTTTTTCACTGGATTCTCCGATATCTTCTTCATGCTTTGCTCTTCCTTTGGCTTTTCACATGGGGCTATGGAAACAACTTGAGTATTCAAACATTGGTGGGCTAAAGTGTGCACTACCTTGGTCAAGTTGGTCACAAAGTCAAGTGTATCCCGCTTCATGGCTTCTTGTCCTTGGAGTAACAAAGTGAGAGAATCGTCTATTGGGGCTTGGGGTGAGTAGGAAGGTTCATTATTTTGGAGAGAGGGTTCATGGTAGGAAGGTGGTTCCTCTTGGTAAAACTTTGGAGAAGGTGTGCATTGAGGTGGTTCTTAGTAGTAATCTTGATAGGGTTGTGGTGGTTCTAAGAGTTCTTGCTCATAATGATCACAAGGATGTGGTACGGGCGATTGGTTATATGATGGATAAGGGTCACATAAAGGTACTTGGTAGGAAGGGGCTTGTGAGTATGGTTGAGCATCATGTTGAGGATAAGATTCATAGGCATATGGTGGATTATCACAAAAGGAGTCATCATAACCATTGAATTGGCATGCATTAGGATGGAAATTATACCTATAAGTGTCCGGAGGTTGTTGCCAATAGGAGTGATCAATTCCTTGGGGCTCCTCCCATCTTTGTTGATTCCATCCTCGGTACATGTTATCATTGAAGTTCATATTTCCTACAACACAATTAGAGCCAAACCCATAGCCAAAGTGAGAATTCATTATGGAAGGACAAAATAAAACTAACTAAACTAGTAGTCAAACAATTAACAAACCTATTTACACTATTCACATATATATAATAACCAATAACATAACACCATTGCAAGTCCCCGGCAACGGCGCCATTTTGATGAATGGGTTTTTGATGGTTTAGAATTTCACCAATGAAGTCTCGTTGTAAAGTATAGTCTCTAAACCAACAATAATCCTTTCATACAAAAATTTGTTTGTCACAAGTACAAACCCCTAAAATCTATAAACCAAAGTATTTAAACCTCGGGTCGTCTCTCAAAGGACTTGCAGGGTAGTGTTCTTGTTATTGGTTACGGACTTGTTTATTTTGGGGTTTTGGATGAGAAACATGAAAAGTAAATGGTAATGAAATCTTATTAACAAACAGTCTTGGCAAGGTTTGATGATCAAGGACCTCTATCATTATCACTAACCACAATTATGATAATTGCAAGGATCAATCCCACTAAGTCATTCTCTAACTAATAGTAAAGGAAAGTCAAGTGAGTTGTATTGATCCAAGTCCATAAATCCTAGTTTCCACTAATTGAATTAATGAAGGCTAGAGTCAATGGCTATCAACTATCAATCACTTGGATATTAGTAACTCAAGAATTCCTAAGTTACCTTCCCAAGCCAAGAACAAAAAATTCTACTCTAACATCCTTCCAAGCATTTCATCAAACACATGGAAGGTGCAAAAGAAAAACATAGTAAATCACAACAAGAATGAGTTTTAACAACAATTGAATGCAAAGAATTAACAACAACAATCAAGGAAATCACAATTATAACCTCAGATTGCATTATTAGAAGAAAACAAAGAGAACAAGAGTATATCCACAACAAAGTGAAGAATTACAAGGATTAAAGTACAAAACTAGAGAGAGGAAGAAGAGAGGAACAAGAATTGATAAAAGAAAAGTAAATCAAAGCATGAATTAATCCTAGATCTAAGAGGAGAGATTAACCTAAACCTAATCCTAATTCTAGAGAGAAGTGAGAGCTTCTCTCTCTAAAACTAACTAATCCTAATCCTAATGAGTGTGTAAGATACAAATGAATGAAAGATGATAGAATGCCCTTTCCCCCTTCAATCCTTGGTCCTTTAAAGCACTTTGGCGCCAAAATTAGTTGTAACTGGGTTCAGAAAACCCTCCAAAATCGCCAGGCACGAGTTGCATTAAAAGAATCACGTGCGCACTACGACGCGTACGCGTACGGTACACGTACGCGTCCCTGGCCGATTTTGCAAGGTGTGCACGAGCGCCTTGTGCGCGTGTGGTGCACGAAATTGTGATCATCAATGGCGCCATCAACATGGTACGCTCAATTGCAATCTCAGCTCTTTATCACAACTTCGCACAACTAACCAACAAGTGCACTGGGTCGTCCAAGTAATAAACCTTACGCGAGTAAAGGTCGATCCCACGGAGATTGTTGGTATGAAGCAAGCTATGGTCATCTTGTAAATCTCAGTCAGGCGGATTCAAATGGTTATGGAGGATTGATAATTAAAAGATACATAAGACATAAAATAAAGATAGAGATACTTATGTAATTCATTGGTGAGAATTTCAAATAAGCGTATGGAGATGCTTTGTCCCTTCACTCTCTCTGCTTTCCTACTGTCTTCATCCAATCCTTCTTACTCCTTTCCATGACAAGCTGTATGTTGGCCATCACCGTTGTCAATGGCTACAGTCCGTCCTCTCAGTGAAAATGTTTAACGCGCTCTGTCACAGCACGGCTAATCAGCTGTCGGTTCTCGATGATGTCAGAATAGAATCCAGTGATTCTTTTGCGTCTGTCACTAACGCCCCACAATCGCGAGTTTGAAGCTCATCACAATCATTCAATCCTTGAATCCTATTCGGAATACCACAGACAAGGTTTACACTTTCCGGATTCTCAAGAATGCCGCCATCAATTCTAGCTTATACCACGAAGATTCTAATTAAGGAATCCAAGAGATAAACATTCAAGCCCTGTTTGCTTGTAGAACGGAAGTGGTTGTCAGGCATGCGTTCATAAGTGAGAATGATGATGAGCGTCACATAATCATCACATTCATCAAGTTCTTGAGTGCGAATGAATATCTTAGAACAAGAATAAGTTGAATTGAATAGAAGAACAATAGTAATTGCATTAATACTCGAGGTACAGCAGAGCTCCACACCTTAATCTATGGTGTGTAGAAACTCCACCATTGAAAATACATAAGAACAAGGTTCAGGCATGGCCGAGAGGCCAGCCCCATGATCTAAGATAGCATAAGACTACTCGAAGATAGCTATCAAGATGATCTAAGAATTAGACGTCTAAAGATGATCTAAGAACTAGACGTCCAAAGATGAAAATACAATAGCAAAAGGTCCTATTTATAGAGAACTAGTAGCCTAGGGTTTACAAAAATGAGTAAATGACGTATAAATCCACTTCCGGGCCCACTTGGTGTGTGCTTGGGCTGAGCATTGAAGCATTTTTGTGTAGAGACTTTTCTTGGAGTTAAACGCCAGCTTTTGTGCCAGTTTGGGCGTTTAACTCCAGCTTTTGTGCCAGTTCCGGCGTTAAACACCAGGAATTTTTAAGCTGATTTGGAACGCCAGTTTGGGCCATCAAATCTCGGGCAAAGTATGGACTATTATATATTGCTGGAAAGTACAGGGTATCTACTTTCCAACGCAATTGAGAGCGTGCCAATTGGGCTTCTGTAGCTCCATAATATCCACTTCGAGTGCAGGGAGGTCAGAATCCAACAGCATCTGCAGTCCTTTTCAGCATCTAAATCAGATTTTTGCTCAGGTCCCTCAATTTCAGCCAGAAAATACCTGAAATCACAGAAAAACACACAAACTCATAGTAAAGTCCAGAAAAGTGAATTTTAAATAAAAACTAATAAAAATATAATAAAAAATGACTAAAACATACTAAAAACATACTAAAAACAGTGCCAAAAAGCGTACAAATTATCCGCTCATCAGCGTGCGTGTCCTTGGCCGGGATCAATTCTTTGGCTTTTTATGCTTCTCTCCACTTGCATGCTTCCTTCCTTGCTCCTTTGATCCATTCCAAGCCTATTTCATCCTGAGATTACTAGCAAACACATCAAGGCACCTTATGGAATCAAGAGAGAATTAAAATTATCAAACTAGAGGCCTAGAAAGCATGTTTTTACATTCAAGCACAAATACAGGAGAGATCACAAAATCATGCTAATTCATTGGCTAAATGTGAGAAAAGATTAGCAAAATACTCTAAATTCAACACAAGATAAATCCTAAAAATGGGGTTTATCAGTCACGCTGCCCACAAGGTGACCCTGGAGCTCGGTATAATCATCGCGGGTAGTCTCCAAATCACTCCTGAGACGCACCACTTCTCTATAGGCCGAAACATAGCTCTCCTTGTGCTTCAACACTGTGTCTTCAGCCAACTTCACAGAAGCCGCCAAGGCTACAGAGCTCACCTTTTCACCCTCTAGTTCTTTCTCCACCTTCGCCAACTTCACCTCCAGCTCCTCCTTCAAACTCTTGGTCTGATCAAACTCCGACTTAGCTTCCTCCATAAAAGATTTTGTAGCGTGAAATGGGATACCCTAAGCAGTTCAAAAAAGAGCCGCACCCATATGATCCATCTTCACACTACTCCTAGTTATGAACTCTAGGTGATGAAGAATGGACACATCATCCATTGAAAGACCACCATAGGGGGCAATTTGCTGGTCGACAAACTCGACGGCATCAAAATCAGGGGCATCAAGGTTAAATGGCTCAGATGTTTTTTGCTTTTTCAGAGGAGGAGTGCCAGAAGCAGCAGCTGAAGTTTGTGGAGGGTCAGCCAGATGAACCCGGGGAGTAGGGATCACCCTCCTCGGCCCAGGTGAACTCGGCACAGGCGGCTTCACCTGAACCAGAGAAGACCCCTCTCCTGCCACTTTGGCCGATATGTTTTGAGCAGCGGCAGCCTTCTTTGCCTTTTTGAAGGCCCTCATGGAGTCATTATTTTTAGACATCTCTGAAAAACAGAATCAACCACGGTAATGGGTTACAAACACAAAATAAGAGGAAGCAAAGCTAAAAACAAGGGTAAAAACCAGTCAGACAGTACCCAATGCAGTTCGGACCAGGGATGGGTCCCCCAGAAACCTTTTGGTATCAAGGTAGGGAGGTTCCCCCATATATCCTCTAGAACAATTACAAAATCCCGCTCAACCTCGTCAAGCATCTCCCATGTATAACGAGACACTGTCACATTCTTTTGCCATTTCAGAGGAAAAACAGGCTTATCATTCTCGCCAAGAAAAAAGGGGCGGCCCCCTCAACAGCTCGAACTTTAAAGAAATAGTTCTTAAAGTCCTTAAAGGACTCATCATACATGACAAAAACTTTATGTCTCTGGGCAGATCTAAAAGAAACCCAAGAAGCTTTCTTTTTGGAAGAAATCCCAGGCTTGGCCGAAACGAAGAGATAAAGAAAGAGAGTCTGAGAAGGTTTGATGCCTAATTCGTGACAAAGCAACTGAAAGATCTTGATAAAGCCCCAGGAATTCGGATGGAGCTGGAATGGGGCAACGTTACACGACCACAACAAGTCGGTCTCAAAAGCAGTAAAGGGAAAAGTAATGTTCAACTGGCTGAAGAAATATTCATAGGCATAGAAGAAGGGACGTTCCCCCTCGACCGAGGTTGGAAAACAAATCCTCTCGTCAGAGTCAGGCGCTATAAGCTCATAATTCCTCTCCTGGGCACCGCTACCAGAAACCCTATGATGTTTTCTCAGCTCTACACAAAATTCAGCATCCACCACAGAAACACACATTAAGACAATGGAGTCCAGCCAATCGGACATCCCTTCAGGAACTTTAGAGCACATCTCTACAATATTTTTGCGAGAAAACATGGCCAACTAATCCAACAATCAAAGAAAAGACAGATTACTAAAATTACTCAAGATCAGACAAACAACTCGGACAGCAAAAATAAAACAGCAGATTGCAGACTCAGCAGTAAAAAGGAAAATCCCAGGACACAACCCAAGGACCAGGGGCATCCTTTGGAGGCAATAACAGAGTGAAGACCCACACCATCTCCCAACAAAGAAAGCAACACCCTTTTTTTAACAAAGTCGTCAAAGGAGCAACAAAATAGCATCTCAAACAAACGACAAAAAATGCCAAACAGACATCAAAGATGAAACCTTTTTTTTGAAGAATTAAACGAAGCTGAAGCCATTATCCCAAAAAGCAACAGCAAGGACAATAAAACATGCAAAGCCTTAGGAAACCCTAATCATTAGGAGGAATACCAGAAACATGCATCATAGCAACCAAACGTAACGACATGAAAAGGATCAAACTTTCCAGCATGCATTCAAACAAAATCAAAGCTTTACCAAAGGATCAAAGGAAAAAGTGATGAAAGAAGTAAAGAAGTAGAAAGTAGAACCAACCTGGAGAAAGGAGAAAAGCCCTGAAGAAAAAGCTGAAAGGCGGAGCAGAGCGATGAAAATCATCCCTCGAAGCAGAGCACCAACAAAATACCAAGACAAAGCGTCACAGAGAAAAAACAAAAATCCAGGACAAAAGCAGAGAAAAAGAGGGGAAGTTACAGAAAAGAGAAAATCGTCTCTTGGATACAAAATTCAAAATAAAAGAACCAAGAGAAATGAGGCATTAAAAACCAATTAATGAGGGTATTGAACCCTCACACATTTCCAAAGCTAGAGCGCTAATACAAGAGCGCGCGCTTTTAAGAAACAAAACATTTCACATTCAAAAGAAAGAAGAACACCCTACAAAGAAGAAGTCGACAAAATGCTCAAGTTTGGCTTCATCCAAGAAGGATCGAAGTCCTTAGACTAAGACTCAACCTCAAGAGAAAGACCGAGCTCGAGCAGGGGCACTGTTCATACCCAGGGTCGAGCTGTCCGACCCGGGATGTTCTACAGACAAAGCGACCGACCTCTTCAGGTCAGGACAATCCGACCTCTTCTCAAAGAGCTCGGCTAAGTCACCAGGAAAGCCCAAAGAAGGGCCCAAATGGAGGACCGCGCACCAACGCCCAAGGCAGTCCAAGCCTACAGGGAGAAGGGCGGTTCCCTTGAAGATAAGATGACCTCACTCAAAAGATAAAGATAAGATAAGATAACTAACTTATCATATCTAAGAAGGTCACTCCACGCTATTATAAATATGCTGGAGCACCCAGGTATAACTCATACTCTGATTCTACTAAAAACCTGCTTAATACCCTTGCTAACTTAAGCATCGGAATCCCTTGCATGTACCACCACCCACCGGTGACGAAGGATCAGCAGCATTGCCAGTCCAACAAGTCGGACTCAACAAGCTCCGGTTGCCACGCACAAGTCGAACACGTCATCTCTGATCAGTGCAGAAAATCTCATCCGAGATCGACCTACAGTTTCAGGTAACCCTCGGAACAACACCCAATTCACAGATGCAGGCTTTAAAAAGCTGGTAGCCGACCTAAAGATAAAGCACCAATTCACATCCATAGAACACCCACAGGCTAACGGACAAGAAAAGCTACCAATAAAGTTATACTAGCTGGGTTAAAACGGAGGCTGCAGGACGCAAAGGGAGCCTGGGCCGAAGAGCTCCTACAAGTCCTATGGGTATATCAGACAACTCCACACTTCACCATAAAGGAATCACCCTTCCGATTGGCTTATGGAATGGAGGCAATGATACCGATAGAAGTGGAAGAAGGATCTCCCAGAACGATCCTTTACAGCGAAGAAGCTAACTCCCAACTTCAAAGGGAAGAGCTTGATCTACTCTCAGAAGTCCGAGAAAGAGCTCGGATCAGAGAAGAAGCGCTAAAACGCCGCATGGCCTTAAGATACAATCGAAAGGTAGTGCAGCGAAGCTTCACCAACAATGACCTCGTCCTAATCCGAAATTATATCGGAACAAGTCGACCCAGAGAGGGAAAGCTGGCAGCTAATTGGAAAGGACCCTACCAAATCACAGAGGTACTGGGAAAAGGTTACTACAAAGTGTCCGAACTTGAGGGCCGAGAGCTACCAAGATCATGGCATGCCTGCAACCTAAGAAGATATTATAGTTAAAAGGTAATAAAAGATCTTAGGACAAAGGTGCACTCTTTTTTCCTAAAAAAGGTTTTTTAATGACGCACCAAGCCAAGATCTACAAAATTACCTAGGGTAAGCACCCACATGTATATATTTCGCATATTTTCCATTTTAAATAAAGTTTTTCAGATTTCCTATAAAATCTCTCTATCAAGACACATTAATCTGAAAACGCAAAATTCATCGTCCGATTATAAAGCTACAGATCGGCTAAAGTGAAAACCAAATTCACTGCCCGACGTGATCGACAAAGAATGAAAACCGAATTCATCAAAGATCGACCAAGCGAGGATCAAATTCTATAAAATCAGCAACGATGAAAAGCGATAAAAACAGAATAATGCAAGAAGTTATAAAAAGCAATCCATGAATAGAGGCCTAACGAGGTCTGAAACAAAAATGGATTGCTAAGAAATAACTTGGAATGGACCGACGCAAAAGAAGTCGGACCAGATCAAAGCGACAAAAAGTTATAAAAAGTAATCCCTAAAAAGAGGCCTGGCCAGCCCTAAAAAGCGGATTACTAGAAATAACTTCCAAAGGAACCGACATGAAGAAGTCGGACTAAAGCTACGAAAAGTTATAAAAAGTAATCCGTAAAAAAGAGACTTGACAAGGTCCAAATAAAATGGATTACTAGAAATAACTTCCAAAGGGACCGACATGAAGAAGTCGGACTAAAGCTACGAAAAGTTATAAAAAGTAGTCTGTAAAAAAAGAGACCTGACAAGGTCCAAATAAAACGGATTACTAGAAATAACTTCCAAAGGGACCGACATAAAGAAGTCGGCCCACAAAGCTATAAAAGTTATAAAAAGTAATCCATAAAAAAGAGACCTGACAAGGTCCAAATAAAATGGATTACTAAAAATAACTTGGAGCGGATCGACATGAAGAAGTCAGCCTAAGGCGACCAAAAGCGACAAAGTTATAAAAAGTAAACCCAAGGGGTTACTAGAAATAACTCAAGAAATATCAACTAAGAGAATCAACCAACAAAAGGTGCGCGTCAAAAGGGTGACAACTCGACCCGAAAGACCACAACCTCGCCAAAATCAATTTACAAAGCATTTTATCAAAGAATACTCAAACAAAGAACTAGCCTTAAAAAGGACACTTCAACTAAGGCAGGAAGCTTTCCAAAGCACAAAAGCAATCAAAAAAGGTCAGAACACAAAACTCCAACACTCTGAAGATTCCAGGAAAGTGCTAAGGAAAGCTACAGGCAAGCATACCCCAAAGAAACAAGATGGTTATCATAAACAAACTCAAGAGGCCGCTTGAAGCCGACCCCAAGAGTTAGAGAAACTATTTTTGTTTTTCAAAATAAGGTTGCTAAAATGAGCAACTAGAGTATCCGAAGTCAAGATCACAACTTGCAAAATAAAAAGTTGAAAAGCCCACAAGGCCAGGCTATACACAAATACATCAGAAAAATTATAAAGGATCCAAAGACTTCCCAGTAGCAGCATCTCGGGGAGAAGGAGGGCGAGTCTGAAGGGGTACTGCATCTACCGTCCCATCATCCTGGTTCAGAATCTGGACGTCAGGATTAGACTCCGGCTGACCGACTTCAACTACCGGAGTTGAGGAAGGCGGAATAACAGAGGCTTTGGTAGAGTAAACTGGAGGAGGGACGACATCATCATCATCATCAGGGTCATCAGGGACAATCTTACCATCTTTTACAATGTTGTCCAAGCTAAAAAGGGTAGGGTCGAGCTCGGGCACAAGAACTCGAACCTGATCCTTCAAATTCTCAAAAGCAGCATTCACACTGCCTACAAGATGACCCTGGAGCTCGGCATAGTCAGCTCGGACAGACTCCAAACTCTCCCTAAGATCCACCATCTCCCCATAAGTTGTGACATAGCTGTCCTTATGCTTCAGTGCCATATCCTCAGCTAAATTCAGAGAAGCCACCAGGGCAGTAGCCCGAGTCTTCTCACCCTCTAACTCTTTTTTCCAATTTAGCCACTTTCACCTCGAGCTCCTCCTTTATACCCTTGATCCGGTCAAACTCTGATTTGGCCTCCTCCATAAAAGCCTTTGTTGCATGAATGGAAAGATCCTGAGCAGTCCAGTATAGAGCCGCCCCCATACGCGCCATCTTAACGCCACTCCGAGTGAGAAAATCTAAATGATGAAGAATGGATACATCATCAGTAGGCATGACACCATAAGGAGCAATTTGTTGATCAACAAATCCGACAGCATGAAAGTCGGAGGCATCCAAATTGAAAGGCTCGACAGTCCTCTGTCTTTTTGGGGGAGGGCCAACAATAGGAGAGGAAGTAGCAGCAGAGGTCTGGGGAGGATCAACTAAATGGACCTAAGGTGTTGGCATCACCCTCCTCGGTCCAGTAGAGTTCGAGATCAGTTTCTTAGGAGGAACCTGAGAAGATCCCTCCCCGCAGCCTTAGCCGAAATATTCTGGGCAGTAGTAGCCTTCTTCGCCTTCTTAAAGGCTTTCATGGAATCATTGGTCTTTGCCATCTCTGAAAATCAAACCAAAGAAAATAAAAACAAGTTACAAATAGGAAGGAGAAAAAGCAAAAAACAAAGTAAAACAGAGCAAAAGGAAGTCGGTCACTACCCAACTCAGCTCGGACAAGAGAAGGGTCTCCCAGAAATTTCTTGGTATCGAGATAGGGAGGTTCCCCCCAAATATCTTCCAAAACACTCACAAAAGCCTGCTCAACCTTGTCAAGCATCTCCCACGAGTATCGAGACACCACAACGTCCTTTTGCCAACACAAGGGGAAGGTAGGCTCATCATTTGCTTCTAAGAAAAAAGGTCGAGCTCCTCAACAGCTCGGACCTTAAAAAAGTAATTCTTAAAGTTCCTAAAAGACTCGTCATACATAGCAAACACTTTATGTCCTTGGGCAGATCGAAAGGAAACCCAAGAAGCTTTCTTTTTTGAAGAGATACCAGGCTTAGTCAAAACAAAAAGATAAAGGAAGAGAGTTTGAGAAGGTTTGACACCCAACTCTTGGCAAAGCAATTGAAAAATCTTGATAAAACCCCATGAGTTATGATGAAGTTGGGATGGAGCTACATTACATGACCACAACAAGTCAGTCTCGAAAGAGGTAAAAGGTAGGGTAATGTTCATCTGGCTAAAAAATAATCGTATGCATAAAAGAAAAGACGTTTCCCTTAGGTTAGGGAAGGAAAGCAAACCCTCTCGTCAGAATTCGACACCGCCAACTTGTAGTTCTTCTCTTGATCCCTACTACTACAGATTTGGTGATGTTTTCTAAACTCCGCGCAGAACTCAGAATTAATAACGGAAACACACATCAGGACGAGGGAGTCCAGCCAGTCGGACATACCCTCGGGGACCTTGGAAGACGTCTCGACAATATTTTTGCCAGAAGACATGGTCAACTAGTCCTACAGTAAGAAAAAGAAAAATGGGGTTACTACCAAACAACTCGGGTAAATAAGGAAACAACTCGAACAATAATAGCAAAACATCAAGTCTCAGATACAACAGTAAAAGGGAAACCCTAGGACTCACACAAAAGTCCAAGGGCACCCTTTGGAGGCACACAGGGTAGAAGCAATAGCAAAAGAAAACCCCAGGACACAACCCAAGGTCCAGGGGCATCCTTCGGAGGCAGCAACAAAATGAGGACTTAATCTATCTCAGCAAGAAATTTTTAACCTTATTTCGGATTACTGACACTGCGAGAAAGAAAGTCACAAAAACAGAACTACTAAGTAAAGGGAACCGCCTACATCAAAAAGATCAGAATCATCAAATACACAATCCTTTTTTAGAAGCAAGCAATTACGACCAGAAATAGTGATAACATGCAAAATCCTAAAAGCATTAAATCATTAGGAAATGCACAAAAGAGCACATGTAAATCAAAGGAACTCCAAAAAAACATGCATCACAGCAACAATCAAGCACGACGATACGAAAAGGTTCAAGCTTTCCAAACGCAAACTCCAAAATAAAATCAAAACTTTGCAATACAAGAAGAACGACGAAAGAAGTGAAAGAAAGAGACAGAAGGAAACCAACCTGCAAAGGGGAAGAGACAATAAGCGCTGAGAATTTGAAACAACAAACAGGGCCGAAAAACCCCCTTTAAAGAATGAAGCACCAGCAATCACCAAATAAAAGCCGAAGAGGTTGAAGCCACACCGGACGATCACCTCCAAGAAAAGCACGAAGATGTGAAAATTCGGAGCCAAGAGAACGAAGAAATCACAGTGAAAATAGAAAAGGGAATTGTTGAGAAAATTCAAAATGAAACAAAGAGGGAAACGGTAAAGGGCAAAGGGTTTAATGAGTCCTTAAAACCCTCGCATGTTTCTAAAGTAAGAAGCACAAAAAATGAAATGCGCGCTGACATTAAAGAGGAGAGAGAAAAAATGCTCTGCATTCAAAACATCTCTGCAAAAGAGATCAACAATGCTCGAACTCGACTTTACCTAAAGGGGACAAAAGTCTAAAAGGACACGACCTCAAAGGAAAGATCGAGCTCGAGCAGGGGCACTGTTCATGCCCTGGGTCGAGCTGTACGACCCAGGATGACTGAAGACAAGTCAACTGACCTGTTCAGACCAGGATTACCCGACTTCTTTATAAAAGAGGTCGGCCAAACCGCTACAGAGGCCTAAGAAGGCCCAAACAGAGGAACACGACCCAAATCTAAATGCAGCCCAAAGCCTAGAAGGATAAGGGTGGTTCCTTAAAAGATAAGAGGACTTCACTCAAAGATAAGAAAAGATAACTATCTTATCTCAAGGGAAGATCATTCCACGCTATTATAAATACACTGGAGCACTCAGGTATAACTCATACTTTGATTCTACTAAAAACCTGCTTAATACCCTTGCTAACTTAAGCATCAGAGTCCCTTGTAGGTGCCACCACCCTCCGGTGACGAAGGATCAGCACCGCCACCAAGTCCAACAAGTCGGACACGGCGGCTCCGGCCACCATCATCAAGTCAGACACAACCGCATCGACCAGTATAGAAGATCTCGTCCGAGATCGACCTACAGTTTCAGGTAACCATCGGAACACCAACAGATCTTCCAGTTAAGCCTTCAATTCAGCCATTTCTAAAGGTGACATCCTATAAGGAGTACTCAAAATCGGACGGGCTCCAGGCACCAACTCAATTGCGAATTCAACTTCCCGGTTAGGTGCAAATTCATTAATATCATCCGAAAATACTTCTGAAAATTCACATACAACTGGAATCTGTTCTAAACTCTTATCATCACCTGATAGTCCCGCAGTTAATAACATAATAACCTGACATTCAGTTCCAGAACAATTTACTATCATAGAGTTTAAATAGTAATTATTCACCACAATTGGCGCTTCTGATCTTTCCATTATAAAATGTACTGACTTCTCAGAACAATCAAGCAAAACATGATTCTTAGATAACCAATCCAATCCCAAGATGAGATCAAAACCAGTCATCAGCAAACAAATCAAATCATGCAGAAATTCACGTTGTTGTACTCGAAATGGAACTTGTGGACATCCTAACCTAGTCACTATAGCTTCATGAGTAACATTATGCACTACAAATCATAACCTAAAACCACCATTCTCAATCCTAATTCATTAGCCTTTTCAAATGAAATAAATGAATGTATAGCTCCTGAATCAAATAAAGCATTTAAAATTTTACCAGCCATTTCACAGTTACATCTAATCAGTGTCTCAGATCCCTCAGCACCTGCTGCAGAAGTGGTGTACACTCTCCCTGGCTGTTGTACCCTACCAGTCTCGTACTTCTTCTTCTCCGAACAATTACTGGCCAAGTGCCCAGGCTGTCCACAGAAATAGCATACTCCAGTTCCAACCCTGCACGGGACTCCTGGATCATACTTCCCACATTTCTGATAATTCAAATCTGTGGCTGCTTTTCAAACCTTCTTCCCTGATTGATATTTGTATTCGGCCTTCTGTAATTGTCCTGGCCTTGATTCTACTGCAGAACAAAGCCACAACGCTTAAAATTCCTACCTCTCGGAACAAAGTTTCTCCCTAAAGTCCTTTGAAAAGGCACCTTCAAACTTCCTTTCTCTGCTACTGCCTTCCTCACACATTCTTCAGCCACCCTACTCTTATTCACGAATTCAGAAAATACTCTGATCTCCATGGGGGCAACAAAGCTCAGAATATCGCTCTGAAGACCTCCCTTATACTTAATATATTTCCAATCAGCAAAATCTTCAGGTGCACCTCGATAGATATGTGAAAAGTGACATAATTCCTCAAACTTGCTGGTATACTCAGTAACAGTCATCTGGCCTTGCTTTAATTGCATTAATTCAAGTTTCTTGGCGTTTCTGGCCGAATTAGAAAAGTATTTCTTATAGAATACTGTTCAGAAAACCTCCCAAGGACTCATAACACCACCTGGCTGCAGGATACGTCGTGTTCCCTGCTACCAATACTGAGCTTCACCTTACAGCTGATAAGTTCCAAACTCAACCCATTGCTCTTCAGGAACCTATTAAGCCTGCAGTGCCCGTTTCATAGCCTGAATCCAATTGTCTGCATCAGTGGGATTTGAGGTTCTCTTAAGGTCGGAGGGTGTACTTTCAAAAATGTAGCAAGTGTCATAGGGCCATCTTCATCATTGCTATTCCCGTGGTTGCCATGGTTTATTTGATTACCCAGCGCCTCGGCTGTCGCCTGCATAGCTGCAGCCATATTTACCAGGGCATCCATAAAGTCTACTGAATAGTTCCCTACCAAGCCAGGTTTAACAGTGCCTATCCTACCTCTACCATGCCTGCGACTGCGTCCGCGAATCGACATCTGGTCCCTATACATACCAAACAAGTGATATTAAGTTGATCAGACTCAATATCGCAGGTCTAAAGCTTTATGTTCCAAATGCATGCTCACAAATGTTTATGCCATATATATCAATCAGATATCCTAATAGCACATAGACACATATACAGAGAATGCACAAAAGTATAGTCAATCCATCTTTCAGGCTCTATAGGAACGAACTGCTCTAATACCATAATGTAACACCCTACCACACGGAACTTTACGCTTAAGCCATAAAACAGAGGTGATGTGGTATTTCGACCTCTAAAATAAAAAGTATACATATAATAGCAAAAAGAATATAATAAACTAGGAGCCTTGAAGAACAGAAGAAATAAAAATTGCGAAATAAAAGCGCAATGTTCAGAAAACGAGTTAACTTGTGTACAAAGAAAGCTATAGCTATCATGCATAAGAGAACGAAAGTATGAATAGGGGGCCAAAGATGCAAAATAACAAGCTCCTAACTCAGCCCGCAAAGTCAAGGCTGGCTATATATATATATATATATATATATATATATATATATATCCAAACCTAAATTTACAGAAACAAAATTCTGTCTCTCCATAAGCCTCTAAGAGGGTCAAAAGGAGCAAGTCATGCGGAGAGAAAAACTAAGTACATATATATATATACACGACTATACAATCAAAAAGTAACCCGATAACCACTTCACTTCAGAAGCTCTAATGAATCCATATTTGATGGTATATTTTGGCTATAATTGGATGGATTTCATCACATAAACCCACATTTATTCACCTAAATAGCATGCTTTTGTATTTTCTCTCTAAATTTTGCCTAATTGCTAAAACATGCTCTTTTGTGCTTAATTTAGTCAATTTTATTCACTTTAATTCTATTTGGTGCCTTGATGTATTTGTTAAGTGATTTCAGGTTTCCAAGGCAAGTATGGGTTGAAGAAGTGAGAAAAAGGGCATGCAAAAGAGAGGAAATCATGAAGGAAATGGAGTTTGGAAGATTCTGCATCCGTGCTGTGCATAGTGATATGTGCGTACGCACGCGTGTGAGATTGGCGACGCGTACGCGTGGGAGTGAATTTTGCCCGGTGACGCATACGCGTGACCCGTGTCATGTGAGCTCATTAATTGCAAATCGTTGGGGGCGAATGTTGGGCCTCCAAAACCCAGTCTAACTCATTTCTGAAGCTATTTGAGGCAAAACTGAAGAGGAATGAAGGGGGCAATTAGGTTTAGCTTTTCTATGTTTTTCTCTTAGTTTTCTAGAGAGAGAAGCTCCTTTCTCTCTCTAGAATTAGGGTTTTCTTAGTTAATTTTCCTTTAATTTTAGCTTTTAATTCTTGTTATAATGTAGTTTCATTTATGTTTCCATGCTTTATTGTCTTAGTTCTCTTAGTTCTTCTTCTTAATTTCCCATTTTTGTCACTTTTATGTTTATGGATACTCTTGTTGCTTTTAATTTCAATTAATGCAAATTTATATTTTTATGTTCATTTAATGCTTGTTTGTGTTATTGTTATCATTTCCTTTCTTTTGGTAGTTAGATTTTATTTTTGATGCAATTTAATATTATTTTATTTTCATGCACACCAAGTGTTTGATAAAATGCTTGGCTTAGTTTTTACTTAGTTTTCACACTCTTGGTTGGAAAATTGGGTAGTTTGGGTGAACTTGAGTGGTGGATGTCTATTCCACATTGTGTGATGATTGTTAATTAATATGGTTTTACTAACTCTAAGCCTCCCATTAATAGAGTTGGTTAGGACTTGTGGATTGAGATTAATTATACCCTTTTGACTAATTCTCGATGTTAGGATTGACTAATTAGGATTAATTCGCAGAAAATTACCATGTTTGTGGCCCATAACTAGGATAGGAATCCTTAATTACCCACTTCTTGCCAAGAGCCCTTTTTAGTATTTGAATTCCCTTTGCATTGCATTCAATTGCTTTTGATCTTTAATTACTTGCATGTTCATTTAATTTTTTGCATTTTAATTTCTTGCCTCTTATAATCCAAACCCCCGAAAATCCTCCCATAGCTAATGATAGATCACTTAATTGCAACTCCTAGGGAAGACGACCCGAGACTTAAAAACTCCCGATTTATATTTGGTTTGAATTGTGACTATTCTTTTGATCTAAATTTGATTGTTGTCCAATTGTTGGGTTGGAAACTATACTTGCAACACCAATTCTAATTTGGGAGAAATTCTTAACTCACTTTGGGCCTTCATCAAGCTCAGATGCCTAAGGAGGTGCCTCTCGACCTGCATCTAAAAAACAACAACATAGTATGGGATGAGAACCAGAGGTTTTTAGTATGGTAAAGATGCCACACATATAAGATATAAGGTCCTGGGAATTCCAGAGGCAATCCTAGAACACCAACACTCAGATTATAAAGCTTAAAGTATTAAATAGAAGTCATAAAAGGTAGTTTTCTAAGAGTAACTAAGCCTATCTTAACTTAATATTTGAACCAAAGTCTTACTTCCTTCCCTCCATACCTCCATCTCTAACAATATATCACAGACAAATAAGCAGATAAATGCAAGCACAAGAAGGTTACAAGTACTGTAGGTAACAAATATACATTTAACATAGCAAATATACTTAGGAACACCCAGTTAATGCACAAACAAGTAATTCAAGTAATATGCACGTGATGCATGCCTGTCCTATGGCTGATGAGTCTCATCTATCAGTTATCAAGCCGACCCGACAAGTCCGGTTTGCTAAACCCTTGGACTGTCCCTCGTTGCACATCCCCAAGAGTCTATGCACAGCTTTTTCTTTTATATCAATATATGCTCAATGGGGGTACCATTCCTGGGAATTTATACGTGCCTGGTCACCCTTACGACGTAGGGTCAACAGAGTATCGAGTTTTGACCTGGTACATGTGGTAGCAAGCCACAGTACTTTACCCAGGGAATCTCTATCCCAGATCATTTGATTATGGAAGCCAAGTATCATACATAATCATTCACAGCTTTCATATTCAATTGCTTTACTTCACCTCCAAGTTATCCCCACTTCCTAATTTCATCTGATTATCAGGATTAATACTACTATTTTTGACAAAAGAAAAGAAAATAGAGGTTTAGAAGTTTGAAATAGGGTTTAAAACTCAGAAAACCATGCTTGCTGGAATAAGGGCCACGCATTCGCGTGGCTCACGCGTACGGGTGGGAGTGTAAAAAGGCAGATCGAGCGCGCATCCCTTTATCATGCGTGTGCGTAAGTCATGCGTACGCGTGGACATGCTTGTTGGCTCATTACACATATGCATAGGACCACTCGCATACGCATACTCAAAAATTCCTTGCCACGCGTACGTGTGGATGTGCGTTTTTTCAAAAATCTGATCAACCAGAAAGTTGCATAATTTACATATTTCACACCAAAACTTCCGACGTGCATAAATTAATCGTTTTAAATCATTTTTCTTCCGTTCTTCGAATGGCATAAACTTCACGAACCCAATTTTCATTTAAAACAATTAGTCACGACAATATGGTGCTGCATTAGTACGCGCATCATACCCTTTAAGGATGCATCATAGTACACCTCAAATGGTTCACTCAGCTCAGGCAATACCAATACAAGTGCAGTGTTCAACTTCTGCTTCATGGCTTGGAAACTCTCTTCGCACTCAAAAGTCTAGACAAATGACGCGTCCTTCCTGGTTAGTTTGGTCAAAGGCAAATCGAGTTGTAAGAACCCTTTGATAAACCTTCGATAATAACCTATCAAACCAAGAAAACTTCTAATCTCTGTCACAAAAGTTGGTCACCCCAAATCCATTACTGCCTCAACTTTAGCAGGATCCACAACAATCCCTTGTTGATTTACCACATGTCCAAGAAACTTTACCTCGCTCTTCCAGAATTCACATTTAGATAACTTGGCGTAAAATTTTCTTTCCTTCAAGATTTGTAGCACAGTTCGCAAATGATCCAAATGCTCTTCATTATTCTTAGAATAAATCAGTATGTCATCAATGAAGACGACTATAAACTTATCCAGAAATAGATGAAAGATTCGATTCATGTAGTCCATGAATACTACCGGGGCATTGGTTAACCCGAAAGACATTACCATATATTTGTAATGACCATAAAGAGTTCTGAAAGCAGTCTTAGGGATGTCTTCATCCCTCACCCTTATTTGGTGATAACCAGATTGCAAGTCAATTTTGGAAAATGCTCCAGCTCTCTGAAGTTGGTAACGGATACTTATTCTTCACAGTAACCTTGTTCAGCTGCTGATAGTCAACACAGGCGCATGCTCCCATCCTTCTTCTTTACTAGTAACACTGGCACTCCCCTTGGAGAAACACTCGGCCGGATGAAACTTTTACCCATCAATTCTTCTAACTGAGATTTTAGTTCAGTTAATTCCAGTGGTGACATTCGATAAGGAGAAATTGAGATTAGCCCGGCTCTAGGTACCAACTCAATAACAAATTCGATCTCTAAAATAGAATAAAATTCAAGAATGTCGTCCGAAAATACTTCAGAAAATTCACATACAACCGCAATCTATTCTAAGATTTGTTCCTCACCTGACACATTCACTGTTAACAGAACAACACCCTCACATTCACACCCATTGCAGTTCACAACTACCGAGTTCAGATAATAATGCTTCCCCACAACCGGCCATTTTGATCCTTCTGACATAACATGCAGCGTCCTTTCAGAAAAATTTTACAAGACACGGTTCTTAGACAACCAATTCAATCCCAATATAAGATCAAGACCAGTCATCGGTAGAAAAATTAAATCATGCACAAATTCACGCTGTTTAACTAATGACACTTGTGGACACCCTAACCTAGTTACAACGGCTTCAAAAGTGGCGTTACGCACCTTCAAATAATAACCCAATACCATAATCTTCAATCCAGGTTCACTAACCTTTTCAAATGTTATAAATGACTGTGTTGCTCCGGAATCAAACAAAGCAGTTAAAAGTTTACCGGCTACTTCACAGTTACCTCTGATCAGTGTCTCGGATGCCTCAACACCTACTGTAGAAGTAGTGAATACTTGATGAGCGGATAATTTGTATGCTTTTTGGCATTGTTTTAAGTATGTTTTTAGTATGATTTAGTTAGTTTTTAGTATATTTTTATTAGTTTTTAGTTAAAATTCACTTTTCTGGACTTTACTATGAGTTTGTGTGTTTTTCTGTGATTTCAGGTATTTTCTGGCTGAAATTGAGGGTCCTGAGCAAAAATCTGATTCCGAGACCAAAAAGGACTGCAGATGCTATTGGATTCTGACCTCCCTGCACTCGAAGCGGATTTTCTGGAGCTACAGAAGCCCAATTGGCGCGCTCTCAACGGCGTTGGAAAGTAGACATCCTGGGCTTTCCAGCAATATATTAGTCCATACTTTGCCCAAGATTTGATGGCCCAAACCGGCGCTCAAAGTCACCTACAGAAATTCCAGCGTTAAACGCCGGAACTGGCATAAAATTTGGAGTTAAACGCCCAAACTGGCATGAGAACTGGCGTTTAACTCCAGAAAAGGTCTCTACACGAAATTCCTTCATTGCTCAGCCCAAGCACACACCAAGTGGGCCCGGAAGTGGATTTTTCTGTCATTTACTCATTTCTGTAAACCTTAGGACACTAGTTTACTATTTATAGGATCTTTTGTCATTGTATCAATAACATATGCAACCTTTTGATGATCTTATGACATTTTACACGTTTTCTTCCATAGCATGAGTCTCTAAACCCCATGGTTGGGGGTGAGGAGCTCTGCTGTGTCTTGATGGATTAATGCAATTACTACTGTTTCTCATTCAATCATGCTTGCTTCCATTCCAAGATAATACTTGTTCTTAATCCGGATGAATGTGATGATCCGTGACAATCATCATCATTCTCAACCATGAACGTGTGATTGACAATCACCTCCGTTCTACCTTAGATTAAGTAGTTATCTCTTGGGTTCTTTAACCGGAATCTTCGTGGTATAAGCTAGACTGATGGCGGCATTCAAGAGAATCCGGAAGGTCTAAACCTTGTCTGTGGTATTCTGAGTAGGATTCAATGATTGAATGACTGTGACGTGCCTCAATCTCCTGAAGGCGGAGCGTTAGTGACAGACGCAAAAGAATCACTGGATTTTATTCTGGCCTGATTGAGAACCGACAGATGGAATGCCGTGCCGTGACAGGGCATTAGGAATCGTTCCAATGAGAGGATGGGAGGTAGCCATTGACACCGGTGAAACCCTACATACAGCTTGCCATGGAAGGAGACTTGCGTGACTGAAGAAGAAGACAGTAGGAAAGCAGAGATTCAGAAGATGGAGCATCTCCAAACCTCAACCTATTCTCCATTACTGCAAAACAAGTAATCATTTCATGTTCTTTTGCTTTTCACAATCAATCCTGATAATTTCTGATATCCTGACTAAGATTTACAAGATAACCATAGCTTGCTTCAAGCCGACAATCTCTGTGGGATCGACCCTTGCTCACGCAAGGTATTACTTGGACGACCCAGTACACTTGCTGGTTAGTTGTGCGGGATTGCAAAAGTGTGATTGCAATTTCGTGCACCAAGTTTTTGGCGCCGTTGCCGGGGATTGTTGAGTTTGGACAACTGACGGCTTATCTTGTTGCTTAGATTAGGACTGTTTTATTTTTGTTGGTTTAGAGTCTTTTAGTTGAGTCTAGTTTCATATTCTAAGTTTGGTGTCAATTGCAGGCTTTTATTTTTCTTTTAATTTTCGATTTTTACATGTTCTTAGTCCCATTTTGATTCATAAAAATTCTAAGTTTGGTGTCCTCTTTGTGTTTTTCCCTTAAAAATTTTCGAAAATTTTGTGTTTGATTTTCTAAAATTTTAAGTTTGGTGTCTTTTTGTGTTTTTCTCTTTCCTCTTTTTAAAAATCAAATCTTTTTCATAAAAATTTTTCAATCATATCTTTCTAATTGCTGTTTTCAAAATCTTTTTAATTAACTAATTGATTCAGTTTTCAATTTGCTTTGATTTTATTTTCTTTTTGATTTTCGAATTTTTACTTTAATTTTCCTTTGTTTTATTTTATTTTTTCGTTTATTCAAAAAAAAAAAACAAAATTTATCTCTTTGCAATCATTATCATTTCCCTTTTGTCCATCATGGACTTAAGTGGGATCAATCAGTCCAAAAGGACTCTGGGGTCATATGCTAACCCCATTATAGCTGCATATGGGAGTAGCATCTGTACACCTCCCATCAAAGCAAGCAGCTTTGAACTAAATCCTCAACTCATTATCATAGTGCAGCAAAATTGCCAGTATTCCGGTCTTCCACAGGAAGAACCTACTGAGTTTCTGGCACAATTTTTACAAATTGCTGACACAGTACATGATAAAGAGGTGGATCAGGATGTCTACAGACTATTACTGTTTCCATTTGCTGTGAAAGATCAAGCTAAGAGGTGGTTGAATAACCAACCTACAGCAAGCATAAAGACATGGAAACAGTTGTCAGACAAATTCCTGAATCATTTTTACCCTCCAAAGAGGATGACACAGCTAAGGCTGGACATCCAAGGCTTTAAACAAGAGGATAATGAATCCCTTTATAATGCCTGGGAGAGGTATAGAGGTATGTTAAGAAAATGTCCCTCTGAAATGTTTTCAGAGTGGGTACAGTTAGACATTTTCTACTATGGGCTTACAGAAAAAGCTCAGATGTCTTTAGACCACTCAGCTGGTGGATCTATACACATGAGGAAGACAATTGAAGAAGCTCAAGAGCTTATAAACACTGTTGCTAGAAACCAATATTTGTACTCTAGCAATGAGTTCTCTCCAAAAGAGGAAGTCATGACAGTAGCCACTGACCCTAGTCCTCAAGAACAGATAATTGAGCTTAATCAACAATTGCTCCTGATGACAGAACAGTTAGCAGATTTTAAAGAGATGCTCAATGAAACTAAAGTTGCTAACAAGAGCATAGAACTGCAGTTAAATCAAGCAAAACAGCAAATATCTAAACAGATAACAGAGGAATGTCAAGCAGTTCAATTGAGGAGTGGGAAGACCCTGAGTAACACTGCTCAAAAGAGTAAAAAGCCAAACAAGGAACAATTGACAGAGGACAACCACACCACTGTTCAAAATCCCTCTGAGGACAGTAAGAGCCCAGAGAGGAATGCTATTGGCGTTCAAACGCCAGAAAGGGAAGGAAAGCTGGCGTTAAACGCCCATTCCTTGCCCAGTTCTGGCGTTCAAACGCCAGAAAAGGGAGAGAAGTTGGCGTTTAACGCCCAAACTTCACCCATTCCTGGCGTTCAAACGCCAAGGGAAGATCAGACACCTGAGAGTGCTGACAGTAATCCCTCTAATAAGGCTTCTTCAACCACTTCCGTAAAGAATAAACCTGCAGCATCTAAGGTTGAAGAATATAAAGCCAAGATGCCTTATCCTCAAAAACTCCGCCAAGCGGAACAGGATAAGCAATTTGCCCGCTTTGCAGACTATCTAAGGACTCTTGAAATAAAGATTCCGTTTGCAGAGGCATTTGAGCAAATACCTTCTTATGCTAAGTTCATGAAAGAGATCTTAAGTCATAAGAAGGATTGGAGAGAAACTGAAAAAGTGTTTCTCACTGAAGAATGCAGTGCAGTCATATTAAAGAGCTTACCAGAAAAGCTTCAAGATCCAGGAAGCTTTATGATACCATGCACATTAGAAGGTGCTTGCACTAAGACAGCCCTATGTGATCTTGGAGCAAGCATCAATCTAATACCTGCATCCACTATCAGAAAGCTTGGGTTGACTGGAGAAGTCAAACCAACCCGGATATGCCTCCAACTTGCTGATGGCTCCATTAAATACCCATCAGGCATAATTGAGGACATGATTGTCAAGGTTGGGCCATTTGCCTTTCCAACTGACTTTGTGGTGCTGGAAATGGAGGAGCACAAGAGTGCAACTCTCATTCTAGGAAGACCCTTCCTAGCAACTGGACGAACTCTCATTGATGTACAAAAAGGGGAAGTAACCTTGAGGGTCAATGAGGATGAGTTCAAGTTGAATGCTGTAAAAGCTATGCAGCATCCAGACACACCAAATGACTGCATGGGCGCTGACATCATTGACTCTCTGGTAGAAGAGATCAATATGGCTGAGAGCCTAGAATCAGAGCTTGAGGATATCTTCAGAGATGCTCAACCTGATCAAGAAGAACTAGAGGAGGCAAAGGAATTTTCGAAAATTCCTCAGGAGGAGGATAAGCCTCCCAAGCCTGAACTCAAACCACTACCATCATCCCTGAAATATGCATTTCTGGGAGAGGGTGACACTTTTCCAGTGATTATAAGCTCTACTTTAAATCCACAGGAAGAGGAAGCACTGATTCAAGTGCTAAGGACACACAAGACAGCTCTTGGGTGGTCCATAAGTGATCTTAAGGGCATTAGCCCAGCTAGATGCATGCACAAGATCCTGTTGGAGGATAATGCCAAACCAGTGGTCCAACCACAGAGGAGGCTAAATCCTGCCATGAAGGAGGTGGTGCAGAAAGAGGTCACTAAATTACTAGAGGCTGGGATTATTTATCCCATTTCTGATAGCCCCTGGGTGAGCCCTGTCCAAGTTGTTCCCAAAAAGGGAGGCATGACAGTGGTTCATAATGAAAAAAATGAACTGGTTCCTACAAGGACAGTCACAGGGTGGCGCATGTGTATTGACTACAGAAGGCTCAATACAGCCACCAGAAAGGATCATTTTCCTTTACCATTCATAGACCAAATGCTAGAAAGACTAGCTGGCCATGATTATTACTGCTTTTTGGATGGCTATTCAGGCTACAACCAAATTGCAGTAGACCCCCAGGACCAAGAGAAAACAGCATTCACCTGCCCTTCAGGCGTGTTTGCCTATAGGAGAATGCCTTTTGGTCTGTGCAATGCACCTGCAACCTTTCAGAGGTGCATGCTCTCTATCTTCTCAGATATGGTAGAGAAATTTCTGGAAGTCTTCATGGATGACTTTTCAGTATATGGAGACTCATTTAGCTCCTGTCTTAATCACCTAGCACTTGTCTTGAAAAGGTGCCAAGAGACTAACCTGGTTTTAAACTGGGAGAAATGTCACTTTATGGTGACTGAAGGAATTGTCCTTGGGCACAAAATTTCAAGCAAGGGAATAGAGGTGGATAAGGCAAAGGTGGAGGTAATTGAAAAATTACCACCACCTGCCAATGTTAAGGCAATCAGAAGCTTTCTTGGGCATGCAGGATTCTACAGAAGGTTTATAAAGGATTTTTCAAAAATTGCAAAACCTCTGAGTAACTTGTTAGCTGCTGACACACCATTTGTGTTTGACACACAGTGTCTGCAGGTGTTTGAGACCCTGAAAGCTAAGCTGGTCACAGCACCAGTCATCTCTGCACCAGATTGGACATTGCCATTTGAACTAATGTGTGATGCCAGTGACCATGCCATTGGTGCAGTGTTGGGACAGAGGCATAACAAGCTTCTGCATGTCATTTACTATGCCAGCCGTGTTCTAAATGACGCACAGAAGAACTACACAACAACAGAAAAAGAGTTACTTGCAGTGGTTTATGCCATTGACAAGTTTAGATCCTATTTAGTGGGATCCAAGGTGGTTGTGTACACTGACCATGCTGCTCTTAAATATCTACTCACAAAGCAGGATTCAAAACCCAGGCTCATTAGATGGGTGTTGCTTCTGCAAGAGTTTGATATAGAAATAAGAGACAGAAAAGGGACAGAGAACCAAGTAGCAGATCATCTGTCCCGAATAAAACCAGTAGCTGGGGCGTCCCTCCCTTCTACTGAGATCTCAGAGAATTTCCCAGATGAGCAACTATTTGCCATTCAGGAAGCTCCATGGTTTGCAGATATTGCAAATTTTAAAGCCGTGAGGTTCATACCCAAAGAGTACAGTTACATGCAGAGAAAGAAATTAATTTCAGATGCCAAGTACTACCTCTGGGATGAACCATATCTCTTTAAGAGATGTGCTGACGGAGTGATCCGCAGGTGTGTACCCAGAGAAGAAGCACAAAGGATCCTATGGCACTGCCATGGATCACAGTATGGAGGACATTTTGGAAGTGAGCGAACAGCCACTAAAGTCCTCCAATGTGGCTTCTACTGGCCTACTCTCTATAAAGATTCCCGAGAGTTTGTGCGTAACTGTGACAGTTGCCAAAGAGCTGGTAACCTGCCTCATGGATATGCCATGCCTCAACAAGGGATATTAGAGATAGAGTTGTTTGATGTATGGGGAATTGACTTCATGGGGCCATTCCCACCATCATACTCAAACACTTACATTCTGGTGGCAGTGGACTATGTATCTAAGTGGGTAGAAGCGATTGCTACACCCACCAATGATACTAAGACCGTACTGAAATTCCTCCAGAAAAACATTTTCAGCAGATTTGGCGTTCCCAGAGTGCTAATCAGTGATGGGGGCACTCATTTCTGCAATAAACAGCTACACCTTGCTATGGTTAGATATGGAATTAGCCACAAAGTGGCGACTCCGTATCATCCACAGACAAATGGGCAAGCTGAGGTCTCTAACAGAGAGCTAAAGAAGATCCTGGAATGGACTGTGATGGCCCGAAGAAAGGATTGGGCAAAGAGCTTGGATGATGCTCTGTGGGCATACAGAACAACATTCAAGACTCCTATAGGAACCTCTCCATACCAACTGGTGTATGGGAAGGCCTGCCATTTGCCTGTGGAACTGGAACATAAAGCCTACTGGGCAACCAGATTCCTAAACATGGATGCACAGTTAGCTGGTGAAAAAAGACTGCTCCAGCTAAATGAGCTAGAGGAGTTCAGACTCAATGCCTTTGAAAATGCAAAAATTTATAAGGAAAAGGCAAAGAAATGGCATGACAAGAAGTTGTCAACCAGAGTCTTTGAGACAGGACAAAAAGTTCTGCTCTTCAACTCTAGGCTCAAACTGTTTCCAGGAAAACTCAAATCCCGTTGGAGGGGTCCGTATGTGATTACAGGAGTGTCACCATATGGATATGTTGAGCTTCAGGATATTGATTCTGACAAGAAGTTCATTGTTAATGGACAGAGAATCAAGCACTATCTTGAAGGAAATTTTGAGCAGGAATGCTCAAAACTGAGACTTGAGTGATTCTCAGTGAAAGTCCAGCTAAAGACAGTAAAGAAGCGCTTGCTGGGAGGCAACCCAGTCATTAGGAGGTTATATGATTAGTTCCTACAGAGGCAAATATCAAAAATGAAGGAATTCACAGAGTTACAGAAGGATTCAGCTCAAAAAGCAGAGAAAATGAGCTTACTGGCGAAAAAATGCCAGTAAGGGGCATTTTGGGCGTTAAACGCCAGAATGGGTACCATTCTGGGCGTTTAACGCCAGGAATGGTGCCATTTTGGGCGTTAAACGCCAGAATGGGCACCATTCTGGGCGTTTAACGCCAGGTGTGCAGCATCACTGGGCGTTCAGAAAAACGCCCAGTAAGGAAGGTTTTCTGGCGTTTAACGCCAGCCAGGGCACCTGGCTGGGCGTTAAACGCCCAAAAGGGGTGCCATATGGGCGTTAAACGCCAGAATGGGTGCCATTCTGGGCGTTTAACGCCAGAAAGGTGGGGGGACCACACTTTTGTTTTCAACTCAATTTCATTCAAACTTTCCTCTCCTTACCCATACTCTTCTACATAAATGCACTTCAACCTTTCATCATTCACTTTCAAATCTTCACAAATCAAAACCATTCTTCAAATCTATTTCAAATTAATCCCAAATCTTCTTCAAAAACTCACCCTTTTCTCAATTTCTTTCCATATCTTCTCAAATCTCCTTTCAAATCTCTCTTTTGTTTTCGAAATTCTCCTCCCCCCACTCTATAAATGAACGTTTCTCATCCCTCATTCCTCACACCATTCGAATTTCCTCTTCCTCTCTCTCTCTCTCTCTCTTCTCTTCTTTCTTTTCTTTTTGCTTGAGGACAAGCAAAACCTCTAAGTTTGGTGTGCTTTTCCGTGATCACTAAGCCAAGATCTATCAAGATCATGGCTCCCAAGGGAAAACAAACTAACTCAAGAGGAAAGAAAGAGACTAATCCAAAGAATCTTTGGAATCAAGAGAAGTTCTTAACCAAAGAACATGAAGACCATTATCACAAAATAATGGGTCTGAGGTCAGTGATCCCGGAAGTCAAATTTGATCTGAAAGAAGATGAATATCCGGAGATCCAAGAGCAAATTCGAAACAGAGGATGGGAAGTTCTGACCAATCCTGAAATAAAGGTTGGAAGGAACATGGTTCAGAAATTCTACTCTAATCTGTGGTTGACAGATAAGCAGAGAATGACTGGAACTGCTTACCATACCTACAGAACCATAGTCAGAGGGAAAGTTATGTACTTTCATCTGGACAAAATAAGAGAAATCTTCAAACTACCTCAACTACAAGATGATCCTGACTCCTTCAATAGGAGGATGGTGAGAGTAGATAAAGGGTTGGATCAAGTTCTAGAGGACATTTGCCTCCCTGAGACTAAGTGGATAACCAATTCAAAGGGTGTCCCAAACCAACTCAAGAGGGGAGACCTCAAGCCAATTGCAAGAGGTTGGCTAGACTTTATTGGGCGTTCCATATTGCCCACTAGCAACCGTTCTGAGGTCACCATCAAGAGAGCAGTGATGATTCATTGCATTATGCTTGGAAAAGAAGTGGAGGTTCATCATGTGATTGCTTGTGAGATTTACACAATTGCAAATAAGAATTCCACTGAAGCCAAATTGGCCTACCCAAGCTTGATTTCCTTGCTCTGTAAAGAGGCTGGGGTGAAGATGGGAGTAGATGAGTTTATACCCATTGAACACCCAATCACCAAGAAGTCAATGGAAGGACAAGTGCAAGACAACTCCATCAAGAGGAGGGCGCAGGAATTCCTCCCTGAATTCCCAAGAATTGACTACTGGTCCAGCCTAGAAGCATCTATTAACAAGCTGCAAGAGACTATGGAGCAACTGAAGGAAGAATAGCAGAATCAGAACTGCATGCTCTGCAAATTGCTAAAGGAGCAAGAGAAGCAGGGGCGTGAAATCCAAGAATTGAAATGCCAAAAGTTCTCCTCTCAAGCTGAGGGAGCATCCACTTCTCAAAATCAAGGTTGTTGAGTCCTAACTCTGTGAAAACCTCTATCATTAGGAGCCTCTGTTTTTCGTTTTTTTTTATTATTGAGTTTTGTTTTTATTTTTCATTTTTCTAGTCTCATTCTATATCTATTTTTTTTTTAGTCTTGTTTTAATTCATAATTAATAAAATTGAACTTTTATGCCTTAAAGATATGAATGTCCTATGAATCCATCACCTCTCTTAAATGAAAAATGCTTTAATCACAAAAGAACAAGAAGTACAGGATTTCAAAATTTATCATTGAAACTAGTTGAATTAGTTTGATGTGGTGACAATACTTTTTGTTTTCTGAATGAATGCTTGAACAGTGCATATGTCTCTTGAATTTGTTGTTTTGAGAATGTTAAAACATATTGTTGGCTCTTGAAAGAATGAGGAGAAAGAGAAATGTTATTGAGGATCTAAAAATCATTAGAGTGATTCTTGAAGCAAGAAAAAGCAATAAAAAAAATTTTTTTGAAAAAAAAAGAAAGAAAAGAAAGAAAGAAAGAAAAAGAAAAAGAAAAGAAATAAAGTTGTGATCCAAGGCAACAAGAGTGTGCTTAAGAACCTTGGACACCTCTAATTGGGGACTTTAGCAAAGCTGAGTCACAATCTGAAAAGGTTCACCCAATTATGTGTCTGTGGCATGTATGTATCCGGTGGTAATACTGGAAGACAGAGTGCTTTAGGCCACAGCCAAGACTCATACACTAGCTATGTTCAAGAATCATTATGCTCAATTAAGAGAATCAATAACACTATCTGAGTTCTGAGTTCTTATAGATGCCAATCATTCTGAACTTCAAGGGATAGAGTGAGATGCCAAAACTGTTCGGAGGCAAAAAGCTACTAGTCCCGCTCATCTAATTGGAGCTATGTTTCCTTGATATTTTGGAGTCTATAGTATATTCTCTTCTTTTTATCCTATTTTTATTTTCAGTTGCTTGGGGACAAGCAACAATTTAAGTTTGGTGTTGTGATGAGCGGATAATTTGTATGCTTTTTGGCATTGTTTTAAGTATGTTTTTAGTATGATTTAGTTAGTTTTTAGTATATTTTTATTAGTTTTTAGTTAAAATTCACTTTTCTGGACTTTACTATGAGTTTGTGTGTTTTTCTGTGATTTCAGGTATTTTCTGGCTGAAATTGAGGGTCCTGAGCAAAAATCTGATTCCGAGACCAAAAAGGACTGCAGATGCTGTTGGATTCTGACCTCCCTGCAATCGAAGCGGATTTTCTGGAGCTACAGAAGCCCAATTGGCGCGCTCTCAACGGCGTTGGAAAGTAGACATCCTTGGCTTTCCAGCAATATATAATAGTCCATACTTTGCCCAAGATTTGATGGCCCAAACCGGCGCTCAAAGTCACCTACAGAAATTCCAGCGTTAAACGCCGGAACTGGCATAAAATTTGGAGTTAAACGCCCAAACTGGCATGAGAACTGGCGTTTAACTCCAGAAAAGGTCTCTACACGAAATTCCTTCATTGCTCAGCCCAAGCACACACCAAGTGGGCCCGGAAGTGGATTTTTCTGTCATTTACTCATTTCTGTAAACCTTAGGACACTAGTTTACTATTTATAGGATCTTTTGTCATTGTATCAATAACCTATGCAACCTTTTGATGACCTTATGACATTTTACACGTTTTCTTCCATAGCATGAGTCTCTAAACCCCATGGTTGGGGGTGAGGAGCTCTGCTGTGTCTTGATGGATTAATGCAATTACTACTGTTTCTCATTCAATCATGCTTGCTTCCATTCCAAGATAATACTTGTTCTTAATCCGGATGAATGTGATGATCCGTGACAATCATCATCATTCTCAACCATGAACGTGTGACTGACAATCACCTCCGTTCTACCTTAGATTAAGTAGTTATCTCTTGGGTTCTTTAACCGGAATCTTCGTGGTATAAGCTAGACTGATGGCGGCATTCAAGAGAATCCGGAAGGTCTAAACCTTGTCTGTGGTATTCTGAGTAGGATTCAATGATTGAATGACTGTGACGTGCTTCAATCTCCTGAAGGCGGGGCGTTAGTGACAGACGCAAAAGAATCACTGGATTTTATTCCGGCCTGATTGAGAACCGACAGATGGAATGCCGTGCCGCGACAGGGCATTAGGAATCGTTCCAATGAGAGGATGGGAGGTAGCCATTGACACCGGTGAAACCCTACATACAGCTTGCCATGGAAGGAGACTTGCGTGACTGAAGAAGAAGACAGTAGGAAAGCAGAGATTCAGAAGATGGAGCATCTCCAAACCTCAACCTATTCTCCATTACTGCAAAACAAGTAATCATTTCATGTTCTTTTGCTTTTCACAATCAATCCTGATAATTTCTGATATCCTGACTAAGATTTACAAGATAACCATAGCTTGCTTCAAGCCGACAATCTCTATGGGATCGACCCTTGCTCACGCAAGGTATTACTTGGACGACCCAGTACACTTGCTGGTTAGTTGTGCGGGATTGCAAAAGTGTGATTGCAATTTCGTGCACCAATACTCTTCCCGGTTGTTGTACTCTACTAGTCGTAACCTTCTTCTTCTCTAAACAACTCCAGGCCAGGAGCCCGGGTTGTTCACAAAAGTAGCATACCCCTGATCCCAATTTGCACGAGACTCCAGGATGATACTTCCCGCACCTCTGACAGCTTATGTAACACCCTAATTATCCTAAGCCTTTTCTTGCGTCGTAAAGTAAAGGTTAATCAAAGGTTACGATAGTTCTAAAGCTTATACATATTATATACAAGAAGTAATATATTCTAGAAGCCCGATGAAGGATACAGCTCAAAAATAGGATTTGAAAAGCGCAAAACGTACACACGAAGCTACAAACTTAATGCACAAGATATAGACATATTATAACAAAATATAAGAGTATAATAGTATAAATATATAGCCACGGCTCGCTGAGTTTAAGCCGGCTAGCTATATACAGATAATACAGAATTTTGAAAGTTAAAACAGCTTATACAAGTTTTTCTCTTAAAATAAGCCTCTAGAAAAAATAAATACAAAAGTGAGAGAAACCAAAAAGATAATAAAAAAGACTTCAAAATGGGATAGAGATCTTCCGCGCTGTCACCACCAAATAACTCACCGAAGTGGGTTGCGATCTGCATCTGAAAAATGACAACAGAATATGGTATGAGAACCGGAGGTTTTCAATATGGTAAGAGGCTTTATGCTTAAGTCGTAAAACAGAGGTGGTGTAGTATTACAACCTCTAAAATAAAGTATATATACAGATAGTAATTGAAAGGATATAATATACGAGGAGCCTTGAAGAATAGGTAAAGCAAAATCACAAAAGCGCAATGCTTAGAAATAAGGATTACTTGCGTAAGAAGAGAGCCAAGGTACATAACATATATATACAAGTAACAAGAGTAGAGGGTCAAGAGTACAGAATAACAAGCTCCTAACTCAGCCTGCGAAGCTAAGACTGGCCGGAGAATATTTACATACATATATACTTAACCCAAAACCCAAAATACATATATAATAAATCCTGGTTCTCTGTAAACCTCTAAGTGGTACAAAAGTAAAACAAATTATCAGGAGAGTTCTATACATATAATCATATATAAGCTATACACCAAAATAAAGTCCCCAAAAGATCCACTTCGCTACAGAGCTCTAGACGCCTAGCGAGGTGCCTCTCGACCTGCATCTTAAAACACAGAATATTCGTATGGAATGAGAACTGTGGGTTCTCAGCATGGTAAAGGTGCCATGTATATAAGATATAAGGCCTTGGGAATGTCAGAAGCAATCCTAGAACACCGACACTCAGATTATAAAACTTAAAGACCTAAAACAAAAACCATAAATGGGTGGTTCTTTAAGGTTCTAACTTAGCCAAATCTGAACTAAAACCCTCAAGCTCTGTGCCTTTCCTCCGTTTCTCCAACTCCGATGAAATTGCACAGATAGACAATCAGACAACGGCAAACACCGGTAGAATATAAGTAATACAGATAGCAAGTATAACATTGAGCATATTATAATTAATTAGACATTCCCAATTAATGCACAAGCTAGCAATTCAAACAACCATGTTCAAGGCTTCTAGCTTCGAGGGTGCTCTCTTGCATCACAGTCGCGCTTACATAGAGGAAGAACCATCGCAAGCGCCGCCATTTTCTCCTCCTCTCGGTCAAACAGTCATTCACTTCTCAGGTGTGCCACTGTCTACTTCTCAGCCGTCCTACTGGCTGCAGTCCTTATCATCCACAACCCTCAGTTACTTCGCGCCCTCCATCTTAGGGTTTGTAGCTTTTTTTTTAATTTCTTTATGTGTTTTGGCAATTTCTAATGTGTTAAATTTATTTCTTTGTTTGATTCTACTATGCTACTATTTTGTGTGTGTTGTGATTTTATTATTTTAATTTACTTATTATTGATTATTGAATATGTTGTGATTATTGATTAGCTTTGGTTCTTCTATGCTGCTATTTTGTGTGTCACTATGTTGCTGATAATAATACCTCAGTCAGTGAATTATGGCATGATGCTGATCAATATGGATTATCTTGGTTTAATGTTGCTGAATCGAAATTATGTGTTGCTTTACTAAGATTTTGAGGATCGCGCTCTGAAATTTGGGTTGGCAGGGTTACAAACTAGAATTTACCTGTAACTTTGTTTTATGTTTCCATCTCTGTTCAATGGCAAAGTAGACAAATGTAGAGTCAAGTTTTGTGATTTACATCTACTTGGATTGTAGCTGTTTTGATGATTTATTGAGTAACATGATGAAGAAGTATTAAAATATCAAGTTTAGCTCTAGGTTATTGTGAAATCCTTTTGTTTTTCCTGATTTATTTTGAGTCTCCTCAAGTGAATACAATTTTAATATGAGCATGCAGGTTTAAGTCTCCTCTTGATTAGAAATTTGTGATATGTTAGGTGGCAGGTTAGATTTAGGTGGCGATAGCTTTGAACCTGCAACTATGAAAAAATGAGATTTCTGAACTTCTAGTTTGTGTTAAATGATGTATATTCTACAGCTGCTACTTTGAGGAACTTCCATTCTTTTTTTTGGTGACGAAACCTTCATTCTTTTTTTTTGTGACGAAACCTTCATTCTTTTTCTTTGTTGCATGGACAAATTTAAACCAAAGTTGGAATTGGTTTGATATTTTTTGGATGTAAATGCTTTATTGATTAATGTCATCAAAGCAAACATTTGTAGGATGAAGAAAGAATTTTGGTTTCTCGTATAGCAAACTTTGAAAGCAAAAGCTTCAGTTCATTAAAATATTTAAGTTTGTACTTTATCTAAAGAGTTTAAGATTGTAATTGATAACACTTCATGTAGTGTATTAAATTTAGAAGATATTTTAAAGTTTATATTAGACTATAATTATATTTTAAAATGTTTATTTATAATTTATTTATTATTTTAATATAAAATAATATTTTTGGTTGGACTACGGTTAAACCATTAAACCAGTAAACCAGTGACTAAAGCAGTTTGATGACCGGTTCGATTTTTAGAACCTTGCTAATTAGTGTATAGTTTACGCTTTCCAATGACACTTAACTATATAAATCCATCATGTTTGGACTTTATTTGGCGATCATTAGCAGAGATATCTGAAATTTTAGCCATGAACTTCACTGAATTTTTATCAATATCATCAGTATGCATTTTATTGAGACCCAGCCTAGCATAACTTGTCATTTTAAAGTACTTTTTCTGTATATGTTGTAGCATTGAACCTTTTTTGTTATTTAGTAGATTTTTCTTTGTTATATATTGATACTATGCTACATGGAAAGAATATGATTTGTAAAATTCACAAATGGTTTAGTGTAAGAGAAATATTTCAAATTTTATTTTTATGGAAAAATTGTACTTTCTTAACCTATGATGCAGTTGGACTATTTTTACACACTAATTCTCGCATCAGTAATTCTATGATAAAATCTGAACCACCAATTACCATTTGTGCTGGTCACTCGTAACATTAATTTAAGCATTGGTCCAATTAACAGATATCTTGTTACGATACGTACACACTAATTTGACATGAACACACTTGGTTACTTATTAGTTTTTTTGTAAGATCTTTTGACTATATAAAGAATCTTTTCTATGTTTTTCAATGCTTAAAACGAATATGGTATACCTTGATATCTATTATTCATATTGGGTTTGGACTTGCTTTATACATTGTATGAGGCATTTGTTATTACTTGCTTCTTTCTTTCAATTAACTATTTTTTTCTGTAGCTAAACAAACACATTGATTTACACGAAAACTGTAAAAGGACTAAACTAAACCTGTGAACCTGATGATGGTTAAATTCATATGTAAAGATTTGGTCAAAACAACTATGTTAACATCTTTAAACACATGATCTTTCTATCTAATGGCCTATACATCTATATCATTCACTATTTAGTATAAGGAACAATCTTATGACGATGTCATATTTTAGGCATTCGATGCTATGCACATTGCCAATCTAAAAGAGATCTCTTACTCAAATTTCCTAATTCAATGGTTAACACTTTTATCAATGTCTTCTTATATAGATTGCAAAAACACTGATACTGTATCACCTGATAGACTGACTAAACCAAAAGTTTGTTGTATAAATATGCACAATTAATGCAAGACATTAGTGTTTAATTTTATTAGTATGCAACAATTGACTTTATGGTTGACGTAATTAAGGAAATCCAATCTTAGCTAAGCGGCTGGTATATATACCAATGAATCAACCAAAAAGTAATTAAGTTATATGAATAGGATTGGGTTTTGCTTTCAATCCATATCAGAAGGTCCATGATATTCATTTAGGTTGTTTTGATTTTCTCAGATTTCCTCATTCAATGGTTAACATTGCTATCATATCTTGTTATATAGATTACCGAAAACATTGATATTGTGTCGCCTGATAGCCTGATTAAACTAAAAGTTGTTTGTATAAATATGCACAATTAATGCAATATATCAGTGTCTAATTTTATTAGTATACAACAATTGACTTTATGGTTAACGTGATCAAAGAAATCCAATCTTAGCTAAGTGGCTAGTGTATATACTAATGAATCTACCACAAAGTAATTAAGTTACATATCCAGGACACTACACGTATAAATAACTTCAAACCTATATAAAATTAATTTTTGATATACATAAAGTTCGTCATGTGCACAATCCAAATGAGATAGCAGTCCTAATTGCATGTTCCTATATATGACAACTAACGATTTACATATCCACTGGCATATGCATCTGTGTCATTCACTAATCTGTATAAGGTATCTATTGATCACGATTTTAGATGTTGAGACATTCATTGGTCTAAGCGCACAGTCAATCTAATACAAATCTCTTGCTCAGCTGTTCAAAATTAAGGGATTGTAGAAAATGCCTTTTTGAAGTCTTCTCACAAACTGCCAAGTCAAAAAGTTGATTGTCTTTTATTTTTTAGTATATAACAGCGGAGTTTATGATTAACTTATTCAAGACAAAGCAACCTTAGATA
The DNA here is from genome assembly GCF_003086295.3 of Arachis hypogaea. Lineage (NCBI taxonomy): Eukaryota > Viridiplantae > Streptophyta > Magnoliopsida > Fabales > Fabaceae > Arachis > Arachis hypogaea. The sequence continues at coordinate 29,991,869 of NC_092044.1, read as the reverse complement.
ATTGGCATATTTATATAGCAATGAATATTTTGGAAACTATCAAAGTTATCTGTTCAGGAAAATGAATAAAAAATATTCTACACATCAAATTATTAGAAGGTCCATCTTGATTATGCTTTTACATAATATTATTATTATTTGTTAATAGCTCTAAATTCTACTTCAGTAATAAATTGACATATATGCAAAAACATTTATATTTGCCTTACATGAATTGACCAATTGAATTCAACTTAGTGTTATTCACCACAGTTTGATTTTCTATAAAACTGATTAAACTCTAACCTTTTAAACTTTGCTGATAACATGATTTAGTATTTTGACTTATTCAATTAGTTTAAATTTAGCTGGTATTTAATTAACATTCAGATTCTATTTTATATTAGACATGACAAATGACCAAGATCTTTGCTTCAAAGTCAGCTAGATGGAAGTCATGTATTAGCCAAGGTCAGACAAATTACTACCACCAAAATGAATATAGTTATTTCACTATTGTAAACTGTGGTTAATATCAATTAGAGTTTTTACTTCTTTATTTAGATATCCACGAAAATATCTATATTATAAATTGTAGTTACTATCAAATCAATGTTATAATAAATTGCTCTATATAGATGAAATCCAGCTTGTGCAAATTCAGTATGAAATAGAAGCCTTGTTAGTTTATATTTTCAAAGGCTAATTGTAGTATGAAGTCTGGATCATATAAATCTATAGATATTATTAAAATTTGAACTTGCTATTAGTACTGACAAAGTCTTAATTGATGTGGTTAATCCATAACAATACAAATTGAAATACTAATACAAAATAGAAATAAATTGTCCATTAAGACATACATTAGTACTCAAAACGCTAGCAGGTATAAATCAATACTGATTTATACATTACATAACCAAAAGGCAAATCATCATGTCTAATATCCCAACTATATCCAGATATTAATTAAGGTCAATAATCACATTCAATAATCTGCATCTTTGCCTCTTGCCACCCTTATAGTTTAACTTGTTAGTGGAGAGTTGAAAATCTTTTTCATTGTCAATGTTCAATGGCATTGCCTGTTTGACCCCATTGGAACTCTCTTTGTTGGGGTCTTGCATTTAAGGCTTGTGACAAAATCCTCCACAACATCCTGCCCAATATATAAGTATATATTGTGTTAGTTGAGGATAAACCAATCATTCTTAGTTGTGTTTGCTTATAATCCGTATGTACTTGAGATACACATCACAGAGTATTGAGAATTATTATCAGACTTAACATTAACCGTAGGAGTTGTTGAATTGCTGAACCCATCTCCTACAGAGAGGCACACAATAATCCTTCTTAGATATTGTAAATAGTATCTTAATTCTTGATTAGTAGGTTATTGGTGGACGAAATTGTGATCCTCAAAATTGGTCTCTTTGTATTTGTATGAAATCAAAAATACCCAAAGAGATCATGGTATGATGAATTGGGATCTTAATAATCCTTGGTAATGGCACCAACAGCTTAGTGTTGTTGTTGGACCAAAAGAGTTACAAGGACTGTTAGAGAAGCTCACAACTCCGTTCAACTTAACCAGCAAGTGTACTGGGTCATCCAAGTAATACCTTACGTGAGTAAGGGTCGATCCCACAGAGATTGTTGGTATGAAGCAAGCTATGGTCACCTTGTAAATCTCAGTTAGGCAGATTAAATAGTTTATGATGAGTTCGAAAATTAATAATAAACAGAAAATAAAATAGGATAGAAATACTTATGTAGAGCAATAGTGGAAATTTCAGATAGGCATGTGGAGATGCTGTGCTCCTCTTGAATCTCTACTTTCTTACTACATTCATCCAATCCTTCTTACTCCTTTCCATGGCAAGCTGTATATAGGGCATCACCATCGTCAATGGCTACTTTTCATCCTCTCGGAAAAATGGTCCTATGCGCTGTCACTGCATGGCTAATCGTCTGGAGGCATCACCCTTGACAATGGCTACATCCCATCCTCTCAGTGAAAATGGTCCAAATGCTCTGTCACAGCACGGCTAATCATCTGTCGGTTCTCAATCAGGTTGGAATAGAATCCATTGATTCTTTTGCGTCTGTCACTAATGCTCATCCTTCAGGAGTTTGAAGCTCGTCACAGTCATTCAATACCGGAATCTTACTCGGAATACCACAGACAAGGTTAGACTTTCCAGATTCCCGAAATCCTACTCGAAATACCACAGACAAGGTTAGACTTTCCGGATTCCCATGAATGCTGCCATCTATCTAGCTTATACCACGAAGATTCTGTTGGGGAATCTAAGAGATATGCGCCCGGCGTAAGGTAGAACGGAAGTGGTTGTCAGTCACGCGCGTTCATAGGTGAGAATGATGATGAGTGTCATGGATCATCATATTCATCAAGTTGAAGTGCAACAACGTATATCTTGGAATAAGAATAAAAGAGAATTGAATAGAAGGTAATAGTAATTGTATTGAAACTTGAGGTACAGCAGAGCTCCACACCCTTAATCTATGGTGTGTAGAAACTCCACCGTTGAAAATACATAAGTGAAAGGTTCAGGCATGGCCGAATGGCCAGCCCCCAAAACGTGATCAATAGTCTCCTAAGATGAAGAATAAAACAAAACTGAGACCAAAGATGTCTAATACAATAGTAAATTATCCTATTTATACTAGACTAGCTACTAGGGTTTACATGAGTAAGTAATTAATACATAAATTCACTTCCGGGGCTCACTTGGTGTGTGCTTGGGCTGAGCTTGATCTATCCACGAGCTGAGGCTTTTCTTGGAGTTGAACGCCAAGTTATAGCGTGTTTCTTGCGTTCAACTCCGGGTCGTGACGTGTTTCTGGCGTTTAACTCAAGACAGCAGCATGTACTTGGCGTTGAGCGCCACTTTACGTCGTCAATTCCCGAATAAAGTATGGACTATTATATATTGCTGGAAAGCCCTGGATGTCTACTTTCCAACGCCGTTGAGAGCGCGCCATTTGGAGTTCTGTAGCTCCAGAAAATCCATTTTCAGTGCAGGGAGGTCAGATTCCAACAGCATCAGCAGTCCGTTTTTTCAGCCTTTTTCAGAGTTTTGCTCAAGTCCCTCAATTTCAGCCAAAAATTACCTGAAATTATAGAAAAACACACAAACTCATAGTAAAGTCTAGAAATGTGAATTTAACATAAAAACTAATAAAAATATCCCTAAAAGTAGCTTGAACTTACTAAAAACTACCTAAAAACAATGCCAAAAAGCGTATAAATTATCCGCTCATCACAACACCAAACTTAAATTGTTGCTTGTCCCCAAGCAACTGAAAATCAATTAGGATAAAAATAAGAGAATATACTGTAAATTCCAAAATATCAATGAATATTAATTCTAATTAGATGAGCGGGACTTGTAGCTTTTTGCTTCTGAACAGTTTCGGCATCCCACTTTTTCCTTTGAAGTTTAGAATGATTGGCTTCTCTAGGAACTTAGAATTTCGGATAGTGTTATTGACTTTCCTAGTTAAGTATGTTGATTCTTGAACACAGCTATTTATGAGTCTTGGCTGTGGCCCTAAGCACTTTGTTTTTCAGTATTACCACCGGATACATACATGCCACAGACACATGACTGGGTGAACCTTTTCAGATTGTGACTCAGCTTTGCTAGAGTCCCCAGTTATAGGTGTCCAGAGCTCTTAAGCACACTCTTTTTTCTTTGGATCACGACTTTAACCACTCAGTCTCAAGCTTTTCACTTGGACCTGCATGACACAAGCACATGGTTAGGGACAGCTTGATTTAGCCGCTTAGGCCTGGATTTTATTTCCTTGGGCCCTCCTATCCATTGATGCTCAAAGCCTTGGATTCTTTTTACCCTTGCCTTTTGGTTTTAAGGGCTATTGGCTTTTTCTGTTGCTTTTTCTTTTTCTTTCTATTTTTTTTGCCATTTTTTTCGCAAGCTTTTTTTTACTTTTCACTGCTTTTTCTTGCTTCAAGAATCAATTTTCATGATTTTTCAGATTGTTAATAACATTTCTCTTTGTTCATCATTCTTTCAAGAGCCAACAGTTTTAACATTCATAAACAACAAGATCAAAAATATGCACTGTTCAAGCATTCATTCAGAAAACAAAAAGTATTGTCACCACATCAATATAATTGAACTAAATTCAAGGATAAATTCGAAATTCATGTACTTCTTGTTCTTTTGATTAAAAACATTTTTCATTTAAGAGAGGTGAAGGATTAATGGAATTATTCATAACTTTAAGACATAGTTACTAAACACTAATGATCATGAAGTAGAGACACAAAACATAAATGAACACAACATAAAAACCGAAAAGCAGAAAGAAATAAGAACAAGGAATGAATCCACCTGAGTGAGGGTGGCACCTTCTTGAAGGTCCAATGGTGCTTTTTGAGCTCCTTTATGTCTCTTCCTTGCTTCTGTTGCATGATCCCTAGTAATTTTGGTGTTCCTATCCTTAGTTACTCCCAATAATTGTGTGGAGGACAATTTATCCCCTGAAGTATCTCAGGGATCTCTTGATTTGTAGTCAAATATTCTACCACTGAGCTATAAACCCTTTACATGAGTCTTTCCATCTCCCATGACTCAGAGGTGGAAGCTTTTGTCTTCCCTTTTTTCTCTTCTTCTTTTTTTCTTCTTTTTTTTTGGATGTCTCTGGCCTTAAGTGCCATTAATGGTTATGGAAAAGCAAAAAGCTATGCTTTTACCACACCAAACTTAGAAAATTACTCGCCCTCGAGCAAGAGAAGAAAGAAAAGACGAAGAATAAGAAGAAGATATGGAGGAGATTGAGGGATGTGTGTATTCGGCTATATGGGTGGGATTGGGTGGGAAAGAGAATTTGAATTTTAAAGGTAGGTGGGGTGTATGGGGAAGAGTGGACAGATGTAGGTGGTGAATGAAAAACAGAAGGGATGACCATGAATGGAGAGAGAGGGTGAGGTAGGTGGGGATCCTGTGGAGTTTACAGATCCTGAGATGATCCTGTGGGGTCCACAGATCCTGAGGTGTCAAGGATTTACATCCCTGCACCAATTAGGCATGTAAAATGCCTCTGCACACCATTCTGGCATTTAAACGCCGAAATGATGCACACTTTGGGCGTTCAACGCCCATGTGCAGCATGTTTCTGGCGTTGAACGCCAGTTTCATGCTTGTTACTGGCGTTCAGTGCTAGCTTTCCTCAAGGCACATTCCTGGCGTTCAAACGCCAGGATGTTGCTTGTTTCTGGCGTTCAGCACCAGATTCATGCTCTGTTCTATCGTTGAACGCCAGCTAGATGCTCCTTACTGGCGTTGAACGCCAGTCTGTCCTTCCTCCAGGGTGCGAATTTTTTTCTGCTGTTTTTGATTCTGTTTTTAATTTTTATGATTTTTTTTCGTGACTCCTCATGATCATGTACCTAATAAAACACAAAATAATAATAAAATAAAATAAAAATTAGATAAATAAAAATTGGGTTGCCTCCCAACAAGCGCTTCTTTAATGTCAATAGCTTGACATTGTGCTTTCATGGAGCCACAAAGGTGATCAGGTCAATGTTGTATAGTCCCAACACCAAACTTAGAGTTTGGATATGGGGTCTTAACACCAAACTTAGTGTTTAGTTGTGGCCTCCCAACACCAAACTTAGAGTTTAACTGTGGGGGCTCTTCTTGACTCTGAATTGAGAGAAGTTCTTTGTGCTCACTCTCTTTTGTCACAGAGGGATGGCCATGTGCCTTAAACAAAAGGTAGTCCCCATTCAATTAAAGGACTAATTCACCTCTGTTGACATCTATCACAGCTCCTGCTGTAGCTAGGAAAGGTCTTCCAAGGATGATGCATTCATCCTCTTCCTTTCCAGTGTCTAATATTATGAAATCAGCAGGGATGTAAAGGCCTTCAACCTTTACTAACACGTCCTCTACTACTCCATAAGCTTGTCTTAATGACTTGTCTGCCAATTGTAATAAGAACAAGGCAGGTTGTACCTCAATGATCCCCAGCTTCTCCATTACAGAGAGTGGCATAAGATTTATCCCTGACCCCAAATCACATAGAGCTTTTTCAAAGGTCATAGTGCCTATGGTACAAGGTATTAAGAACTTGCCAGGATCTTGTCTTTTTTGAGGTAAAATTTGCTGAATCCAGGTATCTAGTTCATTAATGAGCAAGGGATGTTCACTTTCCCCAGTCTCATTACCAAACAACTTGGCATTCAACTTCATGATAGCTCCTAAATATTGAGCAACTTGCTCTCCAGTCACATCTTCATCCTCTTCAGAGGAAGAATAGTCTTCAGAGCTCATGAATGGCAGAAGGAGATTTAATGGAATCTCTATGGTCTCTATGTGAGCCTCAGATTCCTTTGGATCCTTAATAAGAAACTCCTTCTTGCTTGAGAGACGTCCCAGGAGGTCTTCCTCACTAGGATTTTCGTCCTTCTCCTCCCTTGTGCATTCGGCCATATTGATCATATCAATGGCCTTGCACTCTCCTTTTGGATTCTCTTCTGTATTGCTTGGGAGAATACTGGGAGGAGTTTCTAGGACTTTCTTACTCAGCTGGCCCACTTGTGCCTCCAGATTTCTGATGGAGGATCTTGTTTCACTCATGAAACTGAAAGTGGCTTTTGACAGATCAGAAACTAGATTGGCTAAATTAGAAGTGTTTTGTTCAGAATTCTCTGTCTGTTGCTGAGAAGATGATGGAAAAGGCTTGCTATTGCTCAGCCTATTGCGTCCACCATTGTTAAAGCCTTGTTGAGGCTTTTGTTGATCCTTCCATGAGAAATTTGGATGATTTCTCCATGATGAATTATAGGTGTTTCCATAAGATTCACCCATGTAATTAACCTCTGCCATTGCAGGGTTCTCAGGATCATAAGCTTCTTCAGAAGCTGCCTCTTTAGTACTGTTGGATGCATTTTACCATCCATTCAGACTTTGAGAGATCATGTTGACTTGCTGAGTCAACACTTTATTCTGAGCCAATATGGTATTCAGAGCATCAATTTCAAGAACTCCCTTCCTCTGAGGTGTCCCATTATTCACGGAATTCCTCTCAGAAGTGTACATGAATTGGTTATTTGCAACCATGCCAATGAGTTCTTGAGCTTCTGCAGGTGTTTTCTTTAGGAGGATGGATCCACCTGCAGAATGGTCCAATGACATTTTCAAAAATTCAGATAGACCATAATAGAATATATCTAATATGGTCCATTCTGAAAACATGTCAGATGGACACCTTTTGGTCAACTGCTTGTATCTTTCCCAAGCTTCATAGAGAGATTCACCATCTTTTTGTTTGAAGGTCTAAACATCCACTCTAAGCTTGCTCAGTTTTTGAGGAGGAAAGAATTTATCCAAGAAGGCCGTGACCAGCTTATCCCAGGAGTCCAGGCTATCCTTAGGTTGTGAATCCAACCATATTCTAGCTCTGTCTCTTACAGCAAAAGGGAAAAGCATGAGCCTGTATACTTCAGGATCAACTCCATTCATCTTAACAGTCTCACAAATCTGCAAGAACTCAGTTAAAAACTGGTAAGGATCTTCAGATGGAAGTCCATAAAACTTGCAGTTCTGTTGCATTAAGGCAACTAGCTGAGGTTTCAGCTCAAAATTGTTTGCTCCAATGGCAGGAACGGAGATGCTTCTTCCATCAAATTTGGACGTTGGTTTGGTAAAGTCACCAAGCATCCTTCTTGCATTATCATTATTGGGTTCGGCTGCCATCTCCTTCTCTTGTTCGAAAATTTTTGAAAGGTTACTTCTGGATTGTTGTAGTTTAGCTTCTCTTAGTTTCCTCTTCAAAGTCCTTTCAGGTTCAGGATCAGCTTCAACAAGAGTGCTTTTGTCCTTGTTCCTGCTCATATGAAAGAGAAGAAAACAAGAAAAGAAGAGGAATCCTCTATGTCACAGTATAGAGATTCCTTTATGTTAGTAGAAAAAGAAAGGGGAGAAGAGTGAAGAAGAGTGGGTTCGGATATTTAGATGAAGAGAGGTGAAGAGAAGTGTTAGTAAATAAATAATTAAATAGAATAAGAGAGAAGAGATAGAAAATTCAAAAATAATTTTAAAAAGGGGTTAGTAATTTTCGAAAATTAGAGATAAGATAAGATTAAGATTAAAATTTAAAACAAAAAGAATTTTTGAAAAAGAGATGAGACATTTTCGAAAATTAGAGAGGGAAAAGTAGTTAGTTGGTTTTGAAAAAGATAAGAAACAAACAAAAAGTCAAAGAGTTAGTTGAAAAAGATATTAAAATCAAATTTGAAAAGATAAGAAGATAAGAAGTTAGATAAGATATTTTAAAATCAAATTTTTGAAAAAGATAAAATTTTGAAAAAGATATGATAAAAAGATAAGATAAGAAGATGTGATAAAAATATATGTTTGAAAAAGATTTAATTTTTAAAATTAAAATTAATTACTTAACTAACAAGTAACTACAAGATATGATTCTAGAATTTAAAGATTGAACCTTTCTTAACAAGAAAGTAACAAACTTCAAATTTTTGAATCAATCACATTAATTGTTAGCTAATTTTCGAAAATTTGATATAAAGATAAGAAAAAGATTTTGAAAATGTTTTGAAAAATATTTTTGAAATTTTCGAAAAAATAAAAAAAATGAAAAAGATATAATTTTTGAAAAAGATTTTGAAAAGATAATATTTTTAAAATTGAAAATTTGACTTGACTTGTAAGAAACAACTAATTTTGAAAATTTTTGACTAAGTCAACTCAAATTTTCGAAAATTATGAGAAAAATGAGGAAAAGATATTTTTTATTTTTTGAATATTTTAATTATGAGAGAGAAAAACACAATTATGACCCAAAACATGAAAATTTTGGATCAAAACACTTAATGCATGCAAGAACACTATGAATGTCAAGATGAACATCAAGAACATTTTGAAGATCATGATGAACATCAAGAACATAATTTTGAAAAATTTTTGATGCAAAGAAAACATGCAAGACACCAAACTTAGAAATCTTTAATGCATGGACTCTAACAAACCAAAAAAAATGCATATGAAAAACAACAAACAACACAAAACAAGAAAACATCAAGATCAAACAAGAAGACTTGTTAAGAACAACTTGAAGATCATGAAGAACACAATGAATGCATGGAATTTTCGAAAAAATAATGCATAAATTTTAAAAACATGTAATTGACACCAAACTTAAAAATTGACTCAAGACTCAAACAAGAAACACAAAATATTTTTGGTTTTTATGATTTTATGATTTTTTTGTATTTTCTTTAATTTTTTCGAAAAACATTATTAGAAAAACGAAAAAGAAAAGAAAAATTTTGAAAAATTTTTGAAAACTTTTTGAAAAGAAAATTACCTAATCTGAGCAACAAGATGAACCGTCAGTTGTCCATACTCGAACAATCCCCGGCAATGGCGCCAAAAACTTGGTGGACGAAATTGTGATCCTCAAAATTGGTCTCTTTGTATTCGTATGAAATCAAAAATATCCCAAAGAGATCATGGTATGATGAATTGGGATCTTAATAATCCCTGGTAATGGCACCAACAGCTTAGTGTTGTTGTTGGACCAAAAGAGTTACAAGCACTGTTAGAGAAGCTCACAACTCCGTTCAACTTAACCAGCAAGTGTACTGGGTCATCCAAGTAATACCTTACGTGAGTAAGGGTCGATCCCACAGAGATTGTTGGTATGAAGCAAGCTATGGTCACCTTGTAAATCTCAGTTAGGCAGATTAAATAGTTTATGATGAGTTCGAAAATTAATAATAAACAGAAAATAAAATAGGATAGAAATACTTATGTAGATCAATAGTGGGAATTTCAGATAGGCATGTGGAGATGCTGTGCTCCTCTTGAATCTCTACTTTCTTACTACATTCATCCAATCCTTCTTACTCCTTTCCATGGCAAGCTATATGTAGGGCATCACCATCGTCAATGGCTACTTTTCATCCTCTCGGGAAAATGGTCCTATGCGCTGTCACTGCATGGCTAATCGTCTGGAGGCATCACCATTGACAATGGCTACATCCCATCCTCTCAGTGAAAATGGTCCAAATGCTCTGTCACAGCACGGCTAATCATCTGTCGGTTCTCAATCAGGTTGGAATAGAATCCATTGATTCTTTTGCGTCTGTCACTAACGCCCATCCTTCAGAAGTTTGAAGCTCGTCACAGTCATTCAATACCGGAATCTTACTCGGAATACCACAGACAAGATTAGACTTTCCAGATTCCCAGAATCCTACTCGGAATACCACAGACAAGGTTAGACTTTCCGGATTCCCATGAATGCTGCCATCTATCTAGCTTATACCACGAAGATTTTGTTGGGGAATCTAAGAGATATGCGTCCGGCCTAAGGTAGAACGGAAGTGGTTCTCAGTCACGCGCGTTCATAGGTGAGAATGATGATGAGTGTCACGGATCATCACATTCATCAAGTTGAAGTGCAACGTATATCTTAGAATAAGAATAAAAGAGAATTGAATAGAAGGTAATAGTAATTGTATTGAAACTTGAGGTACAGCAGAGCTCCACACCCTTAATCTATGGTGTGTAGAAACTCCACCGTTGAAAATACATAAGTGAAAGGTTCAGGCATGGCCGAATGGCCAGCCCCCAAAACATGATCAATAGTCTTCTAAGATGAAGAATAAAACAAAACTGAGACCAAAGATGTCTAATACAATAGTAAATTATCCTATTTATACTAGACTAGCTACTAGGGTTTACATGAGTAAGTAATTGATGCATAAATTCACTTCCGGGGCCCACTTGGTGTGTGCTTGGGCTGAGCTTGATCTATCCACGAGCTGAGGCTTTTCTTGGAGTTGAACGCCAAGTTATAGCGTGTTTCTGGCGTTCAACTCCGGGTCGTGACGTGTTTCTGGCGTTTAACTCCAGACAGCAGCATGTACTTGGCGTTGAGCGCCACTTTACGTCATCAATTCCTGAATAAAGTATGGACTATTATATATTGTTGGAAATCTCTGGATTTCTACTTTTCAACGCCATTGAGAGCGCGCCATTTGAAGTTCTGTAGCTCTAGAAAATCCATTTTGAGTGCAGGGAGGTCAGATTCCAACAGCATCAGCAGTCCTTTTTTTCAGCCTTTTTCAGAGTTTTGCTCAAGTCCCTCAATTTCAGCCAGAAATTACCTGAAATTATAGAAAAACACACAAACTCATAGTAAAGTCCAGAAATGTGAATTTAACATAAAAACTAATGAAAACATCCCTAAAAGTAGCTTGAACTTAATAAAAACTACCTAAAAACAATGGCAAAAAGCGTATAAATTATCCGCTCATCAGTTATACAACTATATATATATATATATATATATATATAGTTAAGGCATCAGAAGTAAGGCAATTTTTTTTACAATCTTTTCATCATCACATATTTTTATAATAGTGTAAACTTGGTCATGCTTGTTGATGTTGGCAATTTTAACATTAATTTTAAAAAGTAATTTCTTGTCCATCATGTTATCAAGGGTTGGGGGTAACCTTCCCCTTCCATACACTACAAATATTAAAGAATTATCAAATTATAATTAGTGTATATGCAAAAAATATCCAAAAATTTGATATCTAAAAGGGACATATGCTGAACAAACATCTTCATCCTTGATTGTTCATCTTACCTCCCTATAGGTTGTGGTGTTTCCTTATCCCACATTAGTAGAGTAATACTTTCCATTCCATCATAGGCCATAACTTCAACCTTGTATTTATTATAAAACATGAAAAAATATTAGTCAAAAAAGGAATTCTTCATAATAAAGTCCGCTACCAATAGTTCAACAAACCAATAAAAATGTCTTCCATATTTTACAATTCATGCCAATAATTTAGTTTTCCATTAAACTATATCTGAAATATTTGAAATACATTATTCTTTGAAATTATTTTTAATGGTCTGATAATCAACCCCTGTGTTATACCTAAGAGATGCATTGCCATGCTTGTGACCCCACTTGGAACATTCATATCAATTTCCAACGAGCATTTCTACTTTCTTTGGACACTTCCTACACAATTTGTAAAACTAGTCACTCTTGCTAGTATTGATAGAAACAATGGTTCTGTTAATCCACATAGGACATTCCTGCACCAGCTACAAGTATCAAACACCATGGTTGAATTCAGTGAATGCCAACTACAATCAGTTTTAAGTAAGAGTGTTAGCTAACTGGACCTCTATTGAATTGAGTGCGTCCTATATTGATTTTACCACGACACCTCCTGGATACAGTTCTGTAGCACTAGATTGGACACCATGACCAAAGACTTGACTAATCCTGACCAAATTAGGCCTTACACTACCTAGCAAGCTGCATATCAACTCCATTAAAGTATGTTGTTAATGGGAACACAACACTAAAAAAATGCTTGTCATTGAGTTTCACACAAACCTATTCTGAAAATCATGTACTTCTATCATGTCTGAATGAATCCGTTATTTTTGAGATATCAAAGTGATTCTGAATCAATGTCTTCTCTGAAAATAGAAACAATAAGAATCAAAACATTATTAGTAAATATAACTATATCACATGCAAACTTTACTCAACCAACCACTTATATAAATAAAGTGGTTTAAGAACTTTAACATGTTGATGCATACTATTCCATCAGCTGGGTTTAAAGAACTGCAACACCACTATCAGTGGTTCAACCCTGCTATCTTTAAGATGGGGTAGTATTTAGTCGACGATGTCACCAAACAGCATACAATCAAGATTTTTGTTATTGCATTACACAACATCCATACAAATCTACATTAAAATGATGTATACAGTTTCAAACGACACATAACTTGTTAATTTATTTCAAAAGGCTTACTCTAGGTCTACTATCATAACAACCATATGCTTTGTCTCTTTTTCCTTACTAGTGATTATATCCCTTGGATCCTCCTTCCTAACCACCTCACCTAAGATGTCTAATTAACAATCAATAATACCTACGTAGTCACAATTTGAAAAATACTTGAAAGACTGGTTACAATCTAAAATAATAGAATAAATGGTTGCTTACTGATACACCACTATTTTGTGGTACATCTTGTGCTTAATTGAGTGGATTTTATTCACTATTCTCACACTTATTCATACAATTTGCATGATTTTACAATTCCTTTCCAATTTTGTTCTATGATTGAAAACTTGCTTCTTAAGCCTTTAAATTGTGTATTTTTAATCCCCCTTTATACCATTCGATGTCGTGATCTGTGCGTTAAGTGTTTTCAGGCTATATAGGGTAGGAATGACTTAGAGGATGGAGAGGAAGATTTCACAAATGGAAGGAGCACAAGAATTAAAGGAGATAACCAGCGAGGAGCGATGTGTGCGCATGATTTGGAGATTTGCACATCGACGCGTGTGCGTACCTGACGTGTACGCTTGACTGACGCGTATGCGTGATATGCGCTACGTGCAGAAAACGCTGGGGGCGATTTCTGGGCTCCATTTTGGCCCAATTCCAAGCCCGAAAACACAGAATAGAAACTGCAGAGTGGGGGAATCATGGGGATGGCAACACTTCTCATTATTCACAATTGAGGTTTTAGGATTTCTCTTAGTTTTAGGCTTATTTCTTCTCAAATCCAGGTTCAATGTTCCTTTAATTTAGTTTCTCTTCTACTTTTATTTATTCTAGTATTTTAGTTCATCTATTCTTCTTGTTGATTTCTCCTCTTTTCCAATTTAGCTTATGAATTCTCATGTTAGATTTGATTTTCTATTTAATGCAATTTGAGGTATTTTATATTTATGATTGCTTTCTTCAATTTGTGTTATTGATGCTTTCGATTGATTATTTGGATTTAATATTCTCGTATTAATTTTCTACGTTTTTATTTTGTGCCTTCCAAGTGTTTGACAAAATGCTTGGGAGGATTTCAAATTAGACTTTTATGTTCTTGGCTTGAGATTGTAACTTAGGAACTCTTGAGTTACTAATGTCCAAGAAATTGATGATTGGGAGCCATTAACTCTAGTTCTCACTAATTGAATTGGTGGAGAGCTAGGACTTATGGACTTGGATTCATATAGCTCATTTAACTTTCCTTTACTATTAGTTAGAGGATGACTTAATGGGATTGATCTTTGCCAATTCTCATGTTGTGGTTAGTGATAAGGATAGAGATCCTTGACCACCAAACCTTGCCAAGAGCTTTTCTAGTCATTTGATTTCCTTTACAATTTACTTTTCTTGTTTCCTTATTCAAGAACCCCAAAATATATTTTTACATAACCAATTATAAGAACACTTTCCTGCAATTCCTTGAAAGATGACCCGAGGTTTAAATACTTCGGTTATCAATTTTATTAGGGGTTTGTTACTTATGACAACCAAACTTTTGTATGAAAGGATTCTTTGTTGGTTTAAAAACTATACTTGCAACGAGAACTTATTTGTGAATTCTAGACCACGCGAGGAATCCGTTCATCACTTGCCCAATAGTTGAGAATCATCAAGCTTTTCAGTAGCAAGCAGCTCTGAAATTGGCATCAAGCGGAAGGGTTCGAAAGGATAGCTTGAATTTTTCACACGAACAACAACTGTTCTGTGGGAGAAATTCAAAGTCCACCAATATAGTGTTTTTTAATTTTCTCCATCTTGTCCACAACTATGAAGTTACTCATAGTGTACATTTTAAACTCCTAAAAAAATTCCTCCACTTCTTGAATAAACCTTTATGGATTGAAGCTTGGATCCTCCCTCCTTGAAAAATGTTTGTTACCTGATGATCTCGGGTACTCGGTGGGTCGGGTGGTGATGAGAAGAGGAGCAGGTAAGACCCTGAGCTAACGTGGAGCAAAGACAGAGATGCGTGCTGGTGACGTCGGAGGCGGTGTGAAGCATGGGGGGTCGCCACCTACAAGGAAACTTTGATGATCAAGTCAGCGTCTGTACGATGTAATAGCCGAATTAGGTAAGAATTTTATGTACCTCGGGGGGAGAGCTGACCTCTCCCCTTTTATACTGTGTGGGGTGGGCCCTGAGAATGACCTAGCCCACTGCCCAAGAAGCTTCCATGAGCTGTCGTAATCCACGTGGGAAGGGCAGGTCGTTTCGGACCCTGGGTCGGGGCTTCGAATCATGATTCGAAGGTATCGGCCCGACCGGTGTCCTGAGCCATACGAATGGTAAGTCGGGTATGCCTTGGGTCGGGCGTTCTAGGACCCGACCCGTCGGACTCTCTTTGTGAGGGGGGCCTTGGGCCTGGGTCAGGGGTCATGCCCTGACCTGACGGCTAGTGGGCTGGACTCGGTGGTCCGTAACAGTGCCCTCAACGCGCCAGCTTCGAGTTTTGGTGCTCGGGGCTAGGCGTATTTGTCCTACTCGCCGAGACGAGGCATGTTCTTCTTTTCATGAGCTCGTTGGTGGCACTTTGTGTTTCTCATGCGTGGTCATCCCGTTTCTCGATGCTGCCTTCTTGGCTTCCGCGCTGGGCATTAAATGCCCATCATTTCATTGATTTGAAATTTTTGGGTGAAATGGCGAATATGCCCCTGCCTTTTGGCGCTCTTCCTCGGTGGTTATGCTTTTCCTATTTTTGTTTTGTAACCCCCTCATAGTTCCATTTTCCTTCTTCTACTCCTCCTGCTCCCTTGTGCTGCTGCTGTTTCTGCTTTCTTCACCTGCTGTCTTGATTTTCTTCCTGCTTCTGGTGCCCCTTCTCTCTATCGGATCCTTCGTTACTGCTCGACAATTTACAGATTCTGCATTTCTGGTACGTCGTTTTTATGGTTTTCCCCTTTTTGGTTGTTTTTTCCTCTTAGTTTTTGCATGTTTTTCTTTGTGCATCTTTCGTATGCGTGTCTGGGTTTTGTCTATTCTTGCTTTCTTTTTTCTTTTTAGAGGGGGCGCCACTGGGTTTTCCTTGGGTTTTGCTTTGGGTTCTGGGTTAGTGTTGGGTTAACATAGGGGGTGATTTGAGGAGTTTGTAGTATGTTTTTCCTGTTTTACGAGTTCCCGACCTCCTGTTCTGACTGAGTGGTGCCCCTGCTGTAGGTATGGCCAAGCGCCCCATTCTCCCGAATCAGGCTCAACGACCGCTAGCCGACTTTGTTGATCATTACACTTGGGTGTCTTCCGACGTGAGGGACACCCCTTCTCAGGTCACGAAGGAGGGCCTTCAGGATTTGCACCAGGCAGGGCTTTTATGTGGGGGTGGTCCCAAGGAGGCGCTTTACCAAGCTTATGTTCCTGCAACTCGGGAGCGTGTCTGTCAAAAGAACTTGGCAGCTCCATGAGTTGCCGACTGGCTGTGGGTTTATGAACCCATATTCACGACTTTGGTGATCAGTCCCGAGTTTCCATTGGGCCGGCCGTTCGTTGTTTGCGCCAATATGCCGTTTTTTTTGTAAATCTTGCAAAGAACAAAGTTTATTATATATATGCATATGCGGAACTTTAAAACAAAAGGGGTAGTGCGATACATAAATAAAGGAATAAAATTAAAGGAATTAAAGTAGATGTAGGCGTGTTGCCAGGCAGTTAGGTCGCTTCCCCTTATGAGTAGAACCTTTTTAGGTTTGCCATGTTCCATGTCCTCGGTACCTCGTTCCCATCCAATTTTTCTAACTTGTATGCGCCTTTATCGAGGACTTCTTTTACCCTGTATGGTCCTTTCCAATTTGCGGCCAACTTGCCCTCTCTTGGGGTCGGTGGTCCTTGATGATTGGATTTTCGATGGTATAGAATTTCACAAATAAATTCTCGTTGCAAGCATAGTTTCTAAACCAATCAATAATCCTTTCATACAAAAAGTTGTTTGTCACTAGTACAAACCCCTAAATTTATAAACCGAAGTATTGAACCTCGGGTCATTCACCCTAGGAATTACAATAAAGTGTCTTGTTATTGGTTATGAGTTATTTTGGGGTTTTTGAGATTTTAGACAAGAAATACAAATGGCAAAGGAAATAAACTAACAACTAACAAAGCTCTTGGCAAGATATGAGTACTAGAAGTCCTTTCCTAGTTCTCTTCTTCAATTGTGACCACAAATTGTCCATTACTCCCACTTAGTTAACCTCTAACCATGGAGGAAAGTCAAGTGGATGAATTAATTTGATTCCTCAAGTCCTAATCAACTCCTAAAGGAAAGACTAGCTTTAGAGGCACTCAAATCAATTAGCAACTTCTAATTATCAATCAACAAAGGAATTAGATAACTCAAGAGTCACTAATTACTCTACCTAGGCCAAGAGGAACAAAACCTACACTAAAATCCAACCAAGCATTTCATCAAACACTTGGAAGGCACAAAAGAAAAGCAAAGCAAATTGACAACAAGAATAGAATCTAACAACATTTATTGCAAAGAATTAACAACAACAATTAAAAGAAACACATTTATTATGAATTACCTTTATTGAATTAGAAGAAAGTAGAAGGAACAATACTAGATCTACAACAAAGTACAAGGTCAACATAAAGGAAATTACAACAAAAGAATGGAAGAAGAATGAATGTAACAACAAGGAATTGAAAGGTAGAAGTAGAAGATAAAAGTAAAGATTAAAATCTAGATCTAAGAACTAAATCTAATCCTAATCCTAATCCTAGAGAGAAGAGAGAGCTTCTCTCTCTAGAAACTAACTCTAAACTAATCCTAATGAGTGAAAATGAACTCCTCTCCCTTTGCTCTTCAATCCTTGGCTTTAAATAGCAGTTTAGGCGCCAAAGTTGGTTGAGATTGGGTCCCACAATCCTTCAGAATTCGTTGGCCACGTTTTTATTAAAAAATCATAAACCAACATCGACGCGTACGCGCACAGCACGCGTATGCGTCCATGGGGTGAGTCGCAAGGTGCGCGTAAGCGCCAGGTGCGCTCGCGCATCCATGGGCGAGTTCAACTTCTTTGACTTTTCATGATTTCTCCATTTTGCATGCTTTCCCTCTTCACTCCTTTGATCCATTCCTAGCCTTTTCAATCTGAAATCACTAGCAAACATATCAAGGCATCTAGTGGAATCAAAGGTGAATAATCATCAAATTAAGGGTCTAAAAGCATGTTTTCACATCTAAGCACAATTAAGGAGACAATCACAAAACTATGCTATTCCATTGAATAAATGTGGGTAAAAGGTGATAAAATCTCTTAAAATCAATACAAGATAAACCGTCAAAACGGGGTTTATCAACCTCGCCACACTTAAACCAAGCATGTCCTCATGCTTAAACTAAGAATGAAGTAAAGGGCATGGCATTTATTCAATGGAAACTAACTAAATGCAATCTACCTATATGCAACTATCTTAATGAATGCAATTACTTGATCAAAATAAATCAATCCCCAAGAAGCATATATGCACAGGGCTAAGGACTAGCAAGTCTAATCCATAATTGAATTGAGTTATTAAATATTTTTACAAACTTGCATGAAAAGATGATTGATGAGCGGATAATTTATACGCTTTTTGGCATTGTTTTTAGGTAGTTTTTAGTAAGTTCAAGCTACTTTTAGGGATGTTTTCATTAGTTTTTATGTTAAATTCACATTTCTGGACTTTACTATGAGTTTGTGTGTTTTTCTGTGATTTCAGGTAATTTCTGGCTAAAATTGAGGGACTTGAGCAAAACTCTGAAAAAAGGCTGACAAAAGGACTGCTGATGCTGTTGGAATCTGACCTCCCTTCACTCAAAATGGATTTTCTGGAGCTACAGAACTTCAAATAGCGCTCTCAACGGCGTTGGAAAGTAGACATCCAGAGCTTTCCAGCAATATATAATAGTCCATACTTTATTCGGGAATTGACGACGTAACTTGGCGTTGAACGCCAAGTACATGCTGCTGTCTGGAGTTAAACGCCAGAAACACGTCATGATCCGGAGTTGAACGCCCAAAACACGTTATAACTTGGCGTTCAACTCCAAGAAAAGCCTCAGCTCGTGGATAGATCAAGCTCAGCCCAAACATACACCAAGTGGGCCCCGAAAGTGGATTTATGCATCAATTACTTACTCATGTAAACCCTAGTAGCTAGTTTATTATAAATAGGACTTTTTACTAGTGTATTAGAAATCTCTGGACGCCTAGTCCTTAGACCATGGGGGCTGGCCATTCGGCCATGCCTGAACCTTTCACTTATGTATTTTCAACGGTGGAGTTTCTACACACCATAGATTAAGGGTGTGGAGCTCTGCTGTACCTCAAGTTTCAATACAGTTAGTATTATTTTCTATTCAATTCTCTTTTATTCCTATTCTAAGATATTCGTTGCACTTCAACTTGATGAATGTGATGATCCGTGACACTCATCATCATTCTCACCTATGAACGCACGTGACTAACAACCACTTCCGTTCTACCTTAGGCCGGGCGCATATCTCTTAGATTCCCCAACAGAATCTTCGTGGTATAAGCTAGATAGATGGTAGCATTCATGGGAATCCGGAAAGTCTAACCTTGTCTGTGGTATTCCGAGTAGGATTCCGGGATTCAATGACTGTGACGAGCTTCAAACTCCTGAAGGCTGGGCGTTAGTGATGAGCGGATAATTTGTATACTTTTTGGCATTGTTTTTAGTATGTTTTTGATATGATCTAGTTAGTTTTTAGTATATTTTTATTAGTTTTTAGTTAAAATTCACTTTTCTGGACTTCACTATGAGTTTGTGTGTTTTTCTGTGATTTCAGGTATTTTCTGGCTGAAATTGAGGGACCTGAGCAAAAATCTGATTCAGAGACCAAAAAGGACTGCAGATGCTGTTGGATTCTGACCTCCCTGCACTCGAAGTGGATTTTCTGGAGCTACAGAAGCCCAATTGGCGCGCTCTCAACGGCGTTGGAAAGTAGACATCCTGGGCTTTCCAGCAATATATGATAGTCCATACTTTGCCCAAGATTTGATGGCCCAAACCGGCGTTCAAAGTCACCTCAAGAAATCCCAGCGTTAAACGCTGGAACTGGCACCCAAATGGGAGTTAAACGCCCAAACTGGCACCAAAGCTGGCGTTTAACTCCAAGAAGAGTCTCTACACGAAATTTGCTTCATTGCTCAGCCCAAGCACACACCAAGTGGGCCCTGAAGAGGATTTTTATGTCATTTACTCATTTCTGTACACCTTAGGCTACTAGTTTTCTATAAGTAGGACCTTTGACTATTGTATTAGGAATCTTTTGATCACTTTAGATCTCTAGATCATCTTTGGACATTTTAGTTCTTAGATCATTGGGAGGCTGGCCATTCGGCCATGCCTAGACCTTATGCTTATGTATTTTCAACGGTGGAGCTTCTACACACCATAGATTAAGGTGTGGAGCTCTGCTGTACCTCGAGTATTAATGCAATTACTATTGTTCTTCCATTCAATTCCGCTTGTTCTTGTTCCAAGATATCACTTGTTCTTCAACTTGATGAAGGTGATGATTGACGCCCATCACCATTCTCACTCATGAACAAAGTGACTGACAACCACTCTTGTTCTACAAGCATTTGAGGCTTGGTGAATATCTCTTGGATTCCTGATTGCACGATGCATGGTTGATCGCCTGACAACCGAGTGCTCGCCTGACAAACGAGCCAACCATTCCGTGAGATCAGAGTCTTCATGGTAAAGGCAGGACCTGATGGCGGCATTCAAGAGAATCCGGAAGGTCTAAACCTTGTCTGTGATATTCTGAGTAGGATTCAATGATTGAATGACTGTGACGTGCTTCAAACCTGTAACCTACTGGGCGTTAGTGACAGACGCAAAAGAGTGATTCTATTCCGGTAGGCGAGGGAACCAAACCGGTGATTAGCCGCACTGTGACAGAGTGCATGAGCATTAGTTTCACTGCGAGGATGGGAGGTAGCTGCTGACAACAGTGAAACCCTACACGAGCTTGCCATGGAAAGGAGTAAGAAGAATTGGATGAAGGCTGTAGGAAAGCAGAGAGACGGAAGGGAAGGCATCTTCATACGCTTATCTGAAGTTCCTACCAATGAATTACATAAGTATCTCTATCTTTACCTTTGTGTTATTTTCGTTCATCACTATATCCATTTGAGTTTGCCTGACTAAGATTTACAAGATGACCATAGCTTGCTTCAATACTAACAATCTCCGTGGGATCGACCCTTACTCACGTAAGGTTTATTACTTGGACGACCCAGTGCACTTGCTGGTTAGTTGTGCGAAGTTGTGTAATGCCATGGTATTGAGCTACCACGTTTTTGGAGCCATTACCGGGGATTATGAGAGTTGTGAAAAAGTATTGTTCACAATTTCGCGCACCAAGTTTTTGGCGCCGTTGCCGGGGATTGTTCAAGTTTTGAGCAAGCTTTTGGTAACATCAGTGGCAAGATCCGGCAACAACATCAAGTTCTTGGTGTTATTGCCCGGGATTGTTTAGGCTGGACAACTGACGGTTCATCTTGTTGCTTAGATTAGGTATTTATTTTTTTCGAAATTCTTGAAGATGAATTCTAGAGTTTCATGGTGATTTGTTGAAATCTGGCTGGCTGAGAAGCCATGTCTAATTTCATTGGACCGAGGTTTCAACTCATCATCACAAGAGCTTGTTGGTTTCTTATCAATCTTGCTTTTGGAGCAGTGATCTGCTAAGGCTTGGCTGGCCTCTGGCCATGTCTAGTGTTTTGGACCGAAGCTTTCTTTGAGAGCTTGGCTGGCTGTGAAGCCATGTCTAATTCCTGGACCGGAGTCTTAGACTAGCATTGCACTGATTCCTGGAATTCTCATTAAGAATTTTGATACTTTTTCTCCACTTAATTTTCGAAAAACACAAAAAAAATTTTACAAAATCATAAAATCCAAAAATATTTCTTGTTTGAGTCTAGAGTCTCATCATAAGTTTGGTGTCAATTGCATGCATTCATATATGTCTTAGTGATCTTCAAGATGTTCTTGATGATTTGCTTGTTTTGATCTTTGAATTCTATTGACTTGAGTGTTTTATTATATGCATTCTCATTTTGTTAGTGTCAATGGTATACAAACTGCTAAGTTTGGTGTCTTGCATGCATTGTTATTTGATTCTTGTTGCATTTTGGTTTGTCCTTATTATTAAAAATCCAAAAATATTTTTAATTTGTGTCTTTTCAAGTCAATAATACAGAGAATTGAAGATTCAGAACATACAGCAGAGGAATTGCACAGAAAAAGCTGGGCGTTCAAAACGCCCAGTGAAGAAGGACAGACTGGCGTTTAAACGCCAGCCAGGGTACCTAGTTGGGCGTTTAACGCCCAAAAGGGTAGCATTTTGGGCGTTAAACGCCAGAATGGACACCATTCTGGGCGTTTAACGCCAAGATGGCAAAGGGGGAAGATTTTGTTTTCAAAATCAATTTTTTTTCAAGTTTTCAAAATCTTTTCAAAATCAAATCTTTTTCAAATCAATTTTTTCAATCAAATCTTTTTCAAAACCAATTTCTTTCCATTTTTAAAGATACTTACTATCAATTAATGATTTGATTCAACATTTCAAATATGTTACCTTTTCTGTTGAGAAAGGTTTAATGTTTGAATCATATCTTTTCTTGTTAGTCAAGTTTCTAATTTTCAAATCAAATCTTTTTAAAATGTTTTTCAAATCATATCTTCTCAATCACATTTTTTTTAAATCAATCATATCTTCTTAACCACATCTTTTTTAAAATAGTTTTCAATCAAATCCTTTTGATTTCTAATTTCAAAATCTTTTTCAAAAATCACTTGATTTCTTTTCCCTTTTCATTTTCGAAAATTAAGTAGTGTTTTTCAAAAATGTTTTAAATTTTTTCACTTAATTTTCGAAAATAACTTCCCTCCTTCTCACATCCTTCTACTTATGGACTAACACTATCCCTTAATGCAAAATTCGAACTCCATCTCCTTTGTTAAGTTCGAATTTCCACTTCTGTCTTCTACTCTTCTTTTCCTCTGACACCTAAAGGAATCTCTATACTGTGACATAGAGGATTCCACATTTTCTTGTTTCCTTCTCTTTCTTATGAGCAGGAGCAAAGACAAAGGCATTCTTGTTGAGGCTGATCCTGAACCTGAAAGGACCTTGAAGAGAAAGCTAAGAGAAGCCAAAGCACAACTCTCTTTAGAGCACCTGGACGAACTCTTCAAGGAAGAAGAACAAATGGCAGCCGAAAACAACAACAATGCCAACAATGCAAGGAAGGTGCTTGGTGACTTTACTGCACCTACTCCTGATTTCTATGCGAGAAGCATCTCTATCCCTGCCATTGGAGCAAACAACTTTGAGCTTAAGCCTCAATTAGTTTCTCTAATGCAACAGAATTGCAAGTTCCATGGACTTCCATTGGAAGATCCTCATCAGTTTTTAGCTGAGTTCTTGCAAATCTGTGACACAGTCAAGACTAATGGGGTTGACCCTGAGGTCTACAGACTGATGCTATTCCCTTTTGCTGTAAGAGACAGAGCTAGAACATGGTTGGATTCTCAACCTAAAGAAAGCCTGGACTCTTGGGAAAAGCTAGTCAATGCCTTCTTGGCAAAGTTCTTCTCACCTCAAAAATTGAGTAAGCTAAGAGTGGAAGTCCAAACCTTCAGACAGAAGGAAGGAGAATCCCTCTATGAAGCTTGGGAAAGATACAAACAATTGATCAGAAAGTGTCCCACTGACATGCTTTCTGAATGGAGCATCATAGGTATTTTCTATGATGGTCTCTCTGAACTATCCAAGATGTCTTTGGATAGCTCTTCTGGAGGATCTCTTCATCTGAAGAAGACGCCTACTGAAGCTCAAGAACTGATTGAAATGGTTGCAAATAACCAATTCATGTACATTTCTGAAAGAAATCCTGTGAACAATGGGACTAGTCAGAAGAAAGGAGTTCTTGAGATTGACACTCTGAATGCCATATTGGCTCAGAATAAAATATTGACTCAACAAGTCAATATGATTTCTCAAAGTCTGTCTGGGATGCAAAATGCAACAAGCAGTACTATGGAATCTTCATCTGAGGAAGAAGCTTATGATCCTGAGAACCCTTCAATAGAAGAGGTGAATTACATGGGAGAACCCTATGGAAACACCTACAATCCTTCATGGAGGAATCATCCAAATCTTTCATGGAAGGATCATCAGAGACCTCAACAAGGTTTCAATAACAATAATGGTGGAAGAAACAGGTTTAGCAATAGCAAGCCCTTTCCATCATCTTCTCAGCAACAGACAGAGAGTTCTAAGCAGAATACCTCTGACTTGGCAACCATGGTCTCTGATCTAATCAAAACCACTCAAAGTTTCATGACTGAAACTAGATCTTCCATTAGGAATTTGGAAGGACAAGTGGGTCAGCTGAGCAAGAAAATTACTGAACTTCCTCCAAGCACTCTCCCAAGCAATACTGAAGAAAACCCAAAAGGAGAGTGCAAGGCCATCAACATGGCCGAATTCTGGGAGGAAGAAGAGGCAGTGAACGCCCCTGAGGAAGACCTCAATGGACGCCCACTGACCTCCAATGAGTTCCCCAATGAGGAACCTTGGGAATCTGAGGCTCAAGATGAGACCATAGAGATTCCATTGGACTTACTTCTGCCATTCATGAGCTCTGATGAGTATTCTTCTTCTGAAGAGGATGAGTATGTCACTGAAGAGCAAGTTGCTAAATACCTTGGAGCAATCATGAAGCTAAATGACAAGTTATTTGGAAATGAGACTTGGGAGGATGAACCCCCTTTGCTCACCAAAGAACTGGATAACTTGTCTAGGCAGCAATTGCCTCAAAAGAGGCAGGACCCTGGGAAGTTTTCTATACCTTGTACCATAGGCACCATGACCTTCAAGAAGGCCTTGTGTGACTTAGGATCAAGTGTAAACCTCATGCCCCTCTCTGTAATGGAGAAATTAGGGATCTATGAGGTACAAGCTGCAAAAATCTCACTAGAGATGGCAGACAACTCAAGAAAACAAGCCTATGGACTTGTAGAGGATGTTCTGGTCAAGGTTGAAGACCATTACATCCCTACTGATTTCATAGTCCTAGAGACTGGGAAATGCATGGATGAATCTATCATCCTTGGCAGACCCTTCCTAGCCACAGCAAAGGCTGTGATTGATGTTGATAGAGGAGAGCTGATCATTCAAGTGAATGAAGAGTCCTTGGTGTTTAAGGCCCAAGGATATCCCTCTGTCATCATGGAGAGGAAGCATGAAGAGCTTCTCTCAAAACAGAGCCAAACAGTGCCCCCACAGTCAAACTCTAAGTTTGGTGTTGGGAGGCCACAACCAAATTCTAAGTTTGGTGTTGAAACCCCACACTCAAACTCTAAGTTTGGTGTTGGGAAGTTCCAACACGGTTCTGAGCATTTCTGAGGCTCCATGAGAGTCCTCTGTCAAGCTAGTGACAATAAAGAAGCGCTTGTTGGGAGGCAACCTAATGTTTTATAATTAATTATTTTCTTTTGTTATTTTATCTTTTTTGTAGGTTGATGATCATAAGAAATCACAAAAACAATGAAAAAAAGCAAAAACAAAATGAAAAACAGGAAGAAAAACAGCACACCCTGGAGGAAGATGCTGCTGGCGTTCAAACGCCAGTCAGCCTAGCAGTTGGGCGTTTAACGCCCAGTCTGGCACCATTCTGTGCGTTTAACGCCAGAAAGGGGCACTAGACTGGCGTTAAACGCCAGTAAAGGGCAAGAACCTGGCGTTAAACGCCAGGAATGGGCACCAGCCCGGCGTTTAACGCCAGAATTGGCTCAAAACGTGGATTTTGATGCCATTTGGTGCAAGGATGCCTTTTCCTTGACACCACAGGATCTGTGGACCCCACAGGACCCTACCATCACTCTCTATCTTCTTCCCCCATTCACCAATCACCTCAACACCTCTTCCCCAAAAACCCTTCACCTATCAAATCCCATCTTTCTCTTCACCACTCACATCCATCCTTCATAAATCCCCACCAACCTCACCCTTCAAATTCAAACCACTTTCCCTCCCAAACCCACCCATAATGGCCGAACCTTTACCCCCCCTCTCTCCTATATATACCCTTCTTCAACCCTTCATTTTCACACAACCTAAACACCACTTCTCCCCCTCTTTGGCCGAACACACCACCATCTCCCTCTTCCTCATTTCTTCTTCTTCTACTCTCTTCTTTCTTCTTTTGCTCGAGGACGAGCAAACATTTTAAGTTTGGTGTGGTAAAAGCGTTGATTTTTCGTTTTTCCATAACCATTATGGCATCCAAGGCCGGAGAAACCTCTAAAAAGAGGAAAGGGAAGGCAAAAGCTTCCACCTCCGAGTCATGGGAGATGGATAGATTTCTCTCAAGGGTGCATCAAGACCACTTCTATGAAGTTGTGGCCTTGAAGAAGGTGATCCCCGAGGTCCCTTTTTCACTCAAAAGGGGTGAATATCCGGAGATCCGCCATGAGATCCGAAGAAGAGGTTGGGAAGTTCTTACCAACCCCATTCAACAAGTCGGAATCTTGATGGTTCAAGAGTTCTATGCCAATGCATGGATCACCAAGAACCATGACCAAAGTGTGAACCCGAATCCAAAGAATTATCTTACTATGGTTCGGGGGAAATACTTGGATTTTAGTCCGGAGAGTGTGAGGGTGGCGTTCAACTTGCCTATGATGCAAGGAGATGAACATCCTTACACTAGAAGGGTCAACTTTGATCAAAGGTTGGACCAAGTCCTCACAGTTATATGTGAAGAGGGCGCACAATGGAAGCAAGATTCAAGAGGAAAGCCGGTCCAATTGAGAAGGCATGACCTCAAGCCCGTGGCTAGAGGGTGGTTAGAGTTCATACAACGCTCAATCATCCCCACTAGCAACCGGTCCGAAGTTACCATAGACCGGGCCATCATGATCCATAGCATCATGATTGGAGAAGAAATAGAAGTTCATGAGGTTATAGCCCAAGAACTCTATAAAGTGGCGGACAAGACCTCCACCTTGGCAAGGTTAGCCTTTCCTCATCTCATTTGGTGTTGTGATGAGCGGATAATTTGTATACTTTTTGGCATTGTTTTTAGTATGTTTTTGATATGATCTAGTTAGTTTTTAGTATATTTTTATTAGTTTTTAGTTAAAATTCACTTTTCTGGACTTCACTATGAGTTTGTGTGTTTTTCTGTGATTTCAGGTATTTTCTGGCTGAAATTGAGGGACCTGAGCAAAAATCTGATTCAGAGACCAAAAAGGACTGCAGATGCTGTTGGATTCTGACCTCCCTGCACTCGAAGTGGATTTTCTGGAGCTACAGAAGCCCAATTGGCGCGCTCTCAACGGCGTTGGAAAGTGGACATCCTGGGCTTTCCAGCAATATATAATAGTCCATACTTTGCCCAAGATTTGATGGCCCAAACCGGCGTTCAAAGTCACCTCAAGAAATCCCAGCGTTAAACGCTGGAACTGGCACCCAAATGGGAGTTAAACGCCCAAACTGGCACCAAAGCTGGCGTTTAACTCCAAGAAGAGTCTCTACACGAAATTTGCTTCATTGCTCAGCCCAAGCACACACCAAGTGGGCCCTGAAGAGGATTTTTATGTCATTTACTCATTTCTGTACACCTTAGGCTACTAGTTTTCTATAAGTAGGACCTTTGACTATTGTATTAGGAATCTTTTGATCACTTTAGATCTCTAGATCATCTTTGGACATTTTAGTTCTTAGATCATTGGGAGGCTGGCCATTCGGCCATGCCTAGACCTTATGCTTATGTATTTTCAACGGTGGAGCTTCTACACACCATAGATTAAGGTGTGGAGCTCTGCTGTACCTCGAGTATTAATGCAATTACTATTGTTCTTCCATTCAATTCCGCTTGTTCTTGTTCCAAGATATCACTTGTTCTTCAACTTGATGAAGGTGATGATTGACGCCCATCACCATTCTCACTCATGAACAAAGTGACTGACAACCACTCTTGTTCTACAAGCATTTGAGGCTTGGTGAATATCTCTTGGATTCCTGATTGCACGATGCATGGTTGATCGCCTGACAACCGAGTGCTCGCCTGACAAACGAGCCAACCATTCCGTGAGATCAGAGTCTTCATGGTAAAGGCAGGACCTGATGGCGGCATTCAAGAGAATCCGGAAGGTCTAAACCTTGTCTGTGATATTCTGAGTAGGATTCAATGATTGAATGACTGTGACGTGCTTCAAACCTGTAACCTACTGGGCGTTAGTGACAGACGCAAAAGAGTGATTCTATTCCGGTAGGCGAGGGAACCAAACCGGTGATTAGCCGCACTGTGACAGAGTGCATGAGCATTAGTTTCACTGCGAGGATGGGAGGTAGCTGCTGACAACAGTGAAACCCTACACGAGCTTGCCATGGAAAGGAGTAAGAAGAATTGGATGAAGGCTGTAGGAAAGCAGAGAGACGGAAGGGAAGGCATCTTCATACGCTTATCTGAAGTTCCTACCAATGAATTACATAAGTATCTCTATCTTTACCTTTGTGTTATTTTCGTTCATCACTATATCCATTTGAGTTTGCCTGACTAAGATTTACAAGATGACCATAGCTTGCTTCAATACTAACAATCTCCGTGGGATCGACCCTTACTCACGTAAGGTTTATTACTTGGACGACCCAGTGCACTTGCTGGTTAGTTGTGCGAAGTTGTGTAATGCCATGGTATTGAGCTACCACGTTTTTGGAGCCATTACCGGGGATTATGAGAGTTGTGAAAAAGTATTGTTCACAATTTCGCGCACCAGTTAGTGACAGACGCAAAAGAATCAAGGGATTCTATTCCAACCTGATTGAGAACCGACAGATGATTAGCCGTGCTGTGACAGAGCATAGGACCATTTTCACTGAGAGGATGGGATGTAGCCATTGACAACGGTGATGCCCTACATACAGCTTGCCATGGAAAGGAGTAAGAAGAAATTGGATGAATGTAATAAGAAAGTAGAGATTCAAGAGGAGCACAGTATCTCCATACGCCTATCTGAAATTCCCACTATTGATTCACATAAGTATTTCTATCCTATTTTATTTTCTGTTTATTATTAATTTTCGAACTTATCATAAACCAATTTAATCTGCCTAACTGAGATTTACAAGGTGACCATAGCTTGCTTCATACCAACAATCTCCGTGGGATCGACCCTTACTCACGTAAGGTATTACTTGGACGACCCAGTGCATTTGCTGGTTAGTTGAACGGAGTTGTGAGATTCTCTAACAGTGCCTGTAACTCTTTTGGTCCAACAACAACACTAAACTGTTGGTGCCATTACCAGGGATTATTAAGATCCCAATTCATCATACCATGATCTCTTTGGGGTATTCTTGATAGAGCCAATATTTAAATTTCATACAAGTACAAAGAGACCAACTTTGAGGATCACAATTTCGTCCACCAAGTTTTTGGCGCCGTTGCCGGGGATTGTTCGAGTATGGACAACTAACGGTTCATCTTGTTGCTCAGATTAGAGGATTCCTCTTCCTTTTCTTTTCCTCTT
Organism: Arachis hypogaea; assembly: GCF_003086295.3. Classification (NCBI taxonomy): domain Eukaryota; kingdom Viridiplantae; phylum Streptophyta; class Magnoliopsida; order Fabales; family Fabaceae; genus Arachis; species Arachis hypogaea. The sequence goes on along the minus strand of NC_092044.1, from coordinate 29,962,432 downwards.
CTCTTTCATATGAGCAGGAACAAGGAAAAAGGCACTCTTGTTGAAGCTGATTCTGAACCTGAAAAGACTCTGAAGAGGAAGTCAAGAGAAACTAAAAATTAACAATTCATAGAAACCTCAAAAAAAAAAGAGAAAAGGGAAGACAAAAAGCTTCCACCTCCAAGTCATGGGAGATGGAGATATTCATCTCAAGGGTCCATAACTCAGTAGAAGAGCATTTGATTGCACATCAAGAGAGCATGAGAAATTTCCTCATCAAGAAATCCCTGAGATACCTCAGGGGATACATGTTCCTCCACATAATTATTGGAAGCAACTAAGGGTAGGAACACCAAAATCACTAGGGATCATGCAACAGAAGCAAGGAAGAGACATAAAGGAGCTCAAAAATCACCATTGGTTCTTCAAGAGGGCGCCATCCTCACTAAGGTGGACTCATTCCTTGTTCTTATTTCTCTGTTTTTTCGGTTTTTATCCTTCATGTCTATCTATATTTTGTGTCTCTACTTCATGATCATTAATATGTAGTAACTATGTCTTAAAGCTATGAATAATTTCTATAAATCCTTCACCTATCTTAAATAAAAAAAAAAATATTTTTAATTCAAAAGAACAAGAAGTACATAAATTTCAAAAATTGTCCTTGAATTTAATTTAATTATATTGATGTGGTGACAATACTTTTTGTTTTCTGAATGAATGCTTAAACAGTGCATATTTTTTATCTTGTTGTTTATGAATGTTAAAATTGTTGGCTCTTGAAAGAATGATGAACAAAGAGAAATGTTATTGATGATCTGAAAAATCATAAAATTGATTCTTGAAGCAAGAAAAAGTAGTGAAAAAGCAAAGGCTTGCGAAAAAAAAAACTGGCGAAAAAAATAGAAAGAAAAAGAAAAAGCAAGCAGAAAAAGCCAATAGCCCTTAAAACCAAAAGGCAAGGGTAAAAAGGATCCAAGACTTTGAGCATCAATGGATAGGAGGGCCCAAGGAAATAAAATCCAGGCCTAAGCGGCTAAATCAAGCTGTCCCTAACCATGTGCTTGTGTCATAAAGGTCCAAGTGAAAAGCTTGAGACTAAGTGGTTAAAGTCGTAATCCAAAGCAAAAAGAGTGTGCTTAAGAGCTCTGGACACCTCTAACTGGGGACTCTAGCAAAGCTGAGTCACAATCTGAAAAGGTTCACCCAGTCATGTGTCTGTGGCATTTATGTATCCGGTGGTAATATTGGAAAACAAAGTGCTTAGAGCCACGGCCAAGACTCATAAAAGTAGCTGTGTTCAAGAATCAACATACTTAACTAGGAAAGTCAATAACACTATCCGAAATTCTAAGTTCCTAGAGAAGCCAATCATTCTGAACTTCAAAGGAAAAAGTGATATGCCAAAACTGTTCAGAAGCAAAAAGCTACAAGTCCCGCTCATCTAATTAGAATTAATATTCATTGATATTTTGGAATTTCTAGTATATTCTCTTCTTTTTATCCTATTTGATTTTCAGTTGCTTGGGGACAAGCAACAATTTAAGTTTGGTGTTGTGATGAGCGGATAATTTATACGCTTTTTGGCATTGTTTTTAGGTAGTTTTTAGTAAGTTCAAGCTACTTTTAGGGATGTTTTCATTAATTTTTATGTTAAATTCACATTTCTGGACTTTACTATGAGTTTGTGTGTTTTTCTGTGATTTCAGGTAATTTCTGGCTGAAATTGAGGGACTTGAGCAAAACTCTGAAAAAAGGCTGACAAAAGGACTGCTGATGCTGTTGGAATCTGACCTCCCTTCACTCAAAATGGATTTTCTGGAGCTACAGAACTTCAAATAGCGCTCTCAACGGCGTTGGAAAGTAGACATCCAGAGCTTTCCAGCAATATATAATAGTCCATACTTTATTCGGGAATTGACGACGTAACTTGGCGTTGAACGCCAAGTACATGCTGCTGTCTGGAGTTAAACGCCAGAAACACGTCATGATCTGGAGTTGAACGCCCAAAACACGTTATAACTTGGCGTTCAACTCCAAGAAAAGCCTCAGCTCGTGGATAGATCAAGCTCAACCCAAACATACACCAAGTGGGCCCCGGAAGTGGATTTATGCATCAATTACTTACTCATGTAAACCCTAGTAGCTAGTTTATTATAAATAGGACTTTTTACTAGTGTATTAGAAATTTCTGGACGCCTAGTCCTTAGACCATGGGGGCTGGCCATTCGGCCATGCCTGTACCTTTCACTTATGTATTTTCAACGGTGGAGTTTCTACACACCATAGATTAAGGGTGTGGAGCTCTGCTGTACCTCAAGTTTCAATACAGTTACTATTATTTTCTATTCAATTCTCTTTTATTCCTATTCTAAGATATTCGTTGCACTTCAACTTGATGAATGTGATGATCCGTGACACTCATCATCATTCTCACCTATGAACGCACGTGACTGACAACCATTTCCGTTCTACCTTAGGCCGGGCGCATATCTCTTAGATTCCCCAACAGAATCTTCGTGGTATAAGCTAGATAGATGGCGGCATTCATGGGAATCCGGAAAGTCTAACCTTGTCTGTGGTATTCCGAGTAGGATTCCGGGATTAAATGACTGTGACGAGCTTCAAACTCCTAAAGGCTGGGCGTTAGTGACAGACGCAAAAGAATCAAGGGATTCTATTCCAACCTGATTGAGAACCGACAGATGATTAGCCGTGCTGTGACAGAGCATATGACCATTTTCACTGAGAGGATGGGATGTAGCCATTGACAATGGTGATGCCCTACATACAGCTTGCCATGGAAAGGAGTAAGAAGAAATTGGATGAATGTAATAAGAAAGTAGAGATTCAAGAGGAGCACAGCATCTCCATACGCCTATTTGAAATTCCCACTATTGATTCACATAAGTATTTCTATCCTATTTTATTTTCTATTTATTATTAATTTTCGAACTTATCATAAACCAATTTAATCCGCCTAACTGAGATTTACAAGGTGACCATAGCTTGCTTCATACCAACAATCTCCGTGGGATCGACCCTTACTCACGTAAGGTATTACTTGGACGACCCAGTGCACTTGCTGGTTAGTTGAACGGAGTTGTGAGATTCTCTAACAGTGCTTGTAACTCTTTTGGTCCAACAACAACACTAAACTGTTGGTGCCATTACCAGGGATTATTAAGATCCCAATTCATTATACCATGATCTCTTTAGGGTATTCTTGATAGAGCCAATATTTAAATTTCATACAAGTACAAAGAGACCAACTTTGAGGATCACAATTTCGTCCACCAATGATCATAGGTGAAAACATGTAATTGAGCATCAAACCCTCACCGGATGTATTTGCACTCTATTCACTCAAGTGTTTAGGGTTGATTCTCTCAATTCTCTTCTAATCATGTTTTCCAAGATTTGTTTTTCATCTCACAATCAACATATATTTCATGCATGCATACATCCATCATGAGGTCTTTTCCTTAGGTTGTAATGGGGTTAGGGTTAAGGTAGGATGCATATATGGTTAAGTGAGCTTGAAATTTGAATCTTTGATAAGCTTAAACTTCCCACCTAACCTATATAATAACCTATACAATTAAGTGCTAACCTAGCTACCCATCCTTCATTTTTTCACATACTCATGCATTTTCTCTTTTTTTCATTTCACAACACTTATGCATTGATTTTTATTGGACTTTACTTTAGGGCATTTTGTCCCCTTTTCATTTCTTTCTTTTTCTATTTTTTTTCTTTTCCATATTATTTTTCTTTTTCTTTTCTTTTTCTTTTGTTTTTCTTATTTTTTCTTTCTATATACAAGAGCATCAATGCATCAGGTTTTACATTTGATCAATACATGAGCATATACCTGATTCCCAATATTTCCAATAATAATATAAAACTACCCTTTTATTCACCCAATGTCCCAAGGTTCCCACACTTGAATGATACTCACACACACTAGCCTAAGCTAATCAAAGATCCAAATTAAGGACATTTATTGTTTTTCGCTTTACAGCTTGTATTGTGCTAAAATTAAGAACAAAGTGGGTTAAGCGTAGGCTCAAATTGGCTAACAATAGAAGACAAAAGGTAAGGTTATTTGGGTAAGTGAGCTAAATAAAGTGATGGCCTCAATCATATAAATGCATGAATACACAAAATAATAGACATAAAGAATCAAACAAATCAAAGATTACATTCATAGAAAGAGAATAATGCACACAAGAAGGGAAAATAAGTGGTTATAAGATGTAACCACATCATTAGGCTCAAGTCTCACAAGCTTGTGTTCTTAGCTCAAAAACCATGTTCCACAATATATATATGTGATTCAAGCAAGTTTTATGAAAAGTATTCACTCAAATCTATTGAGATGCCCTATAGATAATTTTCTCAAAAAATCTCATTATTTTGACTAAGCTTATTATGTATATATATGCAAAATTAAGAAAATGCAAGTAAAAATCCTAAAAACCTAAAATGAAATGCAAAAGTGTTGGAATTAGAAATTTGTCACCCAAAATCGCCGACCAGTCAAACGACCTCCCCACACTTAAAAGTTTGCACCGTCCTCGGTGCATTCAAAGATGAGCAACGGGGTACGGCGACTCTCCGGATTGCTGCGTGATCTTAGTCTTGCTTCCGTTATTACATACGATGCATCAATCATGAAAAACAAAAATATAACACCTATGAGATGAGACAATACAAAAGCAAGGAAGCATACATTGTTGGAATGAGGTAAATCACTAGAATTGAGTGAGTGAATTAGTGTGACATTAATGACAAATAAGTGTGTGAATTCTAAATTGCGCGGTTTAGTACACACATTAACCTAAAAGCTATGTCATAAAAGAAGCATGCACTTCACTTATCCTAGTGTGCTTGAAATGCTTTAAGTGAACTTGTAAGGTAAAACAAGCATCGAAGAAGCATGAAAGCATTCAAGTCAAACATAAATGGATGCATATAATCATGAAATACAATGCATTAAGGTAAATGCACAACATCATCCATCAAGAGGTTGCCTAATCACAGAATAAGGCTCAAACCATATGGTGGCCAAATCATGTAATTCAAGAAGAGTTACAAGCTCAAAGGCAATTCTCATCACTTGGTATTTTACAAAAGGTAAACATGAAAAACTCAAAACCAAGTAGCAAAATATAACCTCAACAATAGAATCCAACAAAGAATATTTAAAACAATTATGCTAAGATAGCATGCAATTAGGAATAGGTGGCAATATATGTCAACAAAAGTAATAATCCAACACTTGTGATGAAAAAGAGAAAATGAAATGAAAACTAACTAAAACTAACTAATCAACTAACTAACTAACTAACTAACTAATTAACTAATTGTTTCATACAAAAAGTTGTTTATCACTAAAACAAACCCCTAAAATTTATAAACCGAAGTATTGAACCTCGGGTCGTTCTCCCTAGGAATTATAATAAAGTGTCTTGTTATTGGTTATGAGTTATTTTGGGGTTTTTGAGATTTTTGACAAGAAATACAAATGGCAAAGGAAATAAACTAACAACTAACAAAGCTCTTGGCAAGATATGAGTACTAGAAATCCTATCCTAGTTATCCTCCTCAATTGTGATAACAAATTGTCCATTACTCCCACTTAGTTAACCTCTAACCATGGAGGAAAGTCAAGTGGATGGATCAATTTGATTCCTCAAGTCCTAATCAACTCCTAAAGGAGAGACTAGCTTTAGAGGCATTCAAATCAATTAGCAACTTCTAATTGTCAATCAACAAAGGAATTAGATAACTCAAGAGTTACTAATTACTCTATCAAAGTCAAGAGGAACAAAACCTACACTAAAATCCAACCAAGCATTTCATCAAACACTTGGAAGGCACAAAAGAAAAGCATAGTAAATCAACAACAAGAATAGAATCTAACAACAATTATTGAAAGGAATTAACAACAACAATTCAAATGAACACATTTATTATGAATTACCTTTATTGAATTAGAAAGAGGGAGAAGGAACAAAAGTAGATCTACAACAAAATACAAGAACAACATAAAAGAGATTACAACAAAAGAATAGAAGAAGAATGAATGTAACTACAAGGGATTGAAAGGTAGAAGGAGAAGAAGATGAATGAAAACCTAGATCTAAGAACTAAACCTAATCCTAATCCTAATTCTAGAGAGAAGAGAGAGCTTCTCTCTCTAGAAACTACTTCTAAACTAATCCTAATGAGTGTGAATGAACTCCTCTCCTTTTTCTCTTCAATCCTTGGCTTTAAATAGCATCTTTGGCGCCAAAGTTGGTTGGGATTGGGCCCCACAACCCTTGAGAATTCGTTGGCCATGTTTTTTTATTAAAAAATCATAAACCAACACCGACGCGTACGCGCACAACACTTTACCATTGTTTCATCATAAGACCAGGTCGCCTTCCCCGAGGCTTCTCTTAAGCACTTTACCATTGTATCTTAGGGCTATCCTTTGTTTGATTATTGTTTTAGTCAAGTGTGCCATCTATCTTGTTTCATCCACCAAGTCTTTCTCGACTGCCTCGCTTCCTGCCCCCAGGAGTAATCTTGGGCTTGGTTCCCCTATCTCAACTGGGATGACTACATCGATCACGTATGTGAGTTGGAAGGGCGTCTCGCCGATAGATGACTGGGGGGAGGTTCTGTAGGACCACAAGATAGAGGCTAGCTCGTCTGCCCATAAGCCTTTCTTGCCTTCAAGTCGTTTCTTCAGCCCCTTTAAAATGACTTTGTTGGCTGCCTCCACCTGTCTATTGCTTTGAGGGTGTTCGACCGAGGAGAATTTTTGCCTTATTCCTAATCCTGAGAGGAATTCCTTGAATTTCTTATCAGTGAATTGTGTCTCATTATCCGATATGACTGACTCTGGGATTCCAAATCTTGTGACTACTTGCCTCCACATGAATATCTGGCAATTTACTGAAAATATACTGGCTAGTGATTCTGCTTCTATCCATTTGGTGTAGTAGTCTATGGCTACTATCAAGTATTTTACTTGTCCGGGCCCAGGTGGGAATGGTCCTAAGAGGTCGACTCCCCACTGGGCGAAAGGTCGGGGCACCATTATCAGGCTGAGTTCTTCAGGTTGAGCTTTGTGGAAGTTAGCATTTTCTTGGCATTTTTTGCATTTCTTCACGAACTCCTGGGAGTCCGACATCATTGTGGGCCAGTAATATCCTGCTCGGACGATCTTTCATGCCAACGACCTCCCTCCGATATGGTGACCATAACACCCCTCATGGACCTCGCTCAAGACGAAGTCCGTCTGGTCGGGGCGCAGGCACTTGAGCAAGGGTTGGTGGAGCCCTCATTTGTATAATTGCCCTTGTATGATCACATACTTGGGGGTTTCCCTCCTGATTGCTTGTGCTTTTTTTTCGTTCGGGGGCATTTTGCCATGTTCCAGGTATCAGAAGATGGGATCTATCCAAGAGGGGGGCTTGGGGTTTGGTTTGCGCATAGGATGACTGCTGGTTCCGTTGCCAGCTCTTGGATTAGAGATCTCTTTTTTGTCCCGAGTTTGGTGCTTGCTTGCTTGGAGAGAAGGTTTGCTCGGGCATTCCTTTCCCTGGGGACATGCTGGACTACGACTTCCTCGAAGCTCTTGCATAACTCTTTTACCCTTTCTAGATACTTTTGCAGTAGTGTGTTCCTGGCCTGATAGTTGCTGTTTATTTGGGATGTGACGATTTGAGAGTCACTGCTAACTTCTATTCTCGATGCCCTGACTTCTTTAGCTAGGATTAGCCCCCCTATTAGTGCCTCATATTTTGCTTGGTTATTTGAGACTGGGAAATTAAACCTAATTGACTGTTCGTAAGCTACCCTTGCTGAGCTTTCGAGGATGATCCCGGCCCCTCCGAACGTTTGGTTGGATGCTCCATTAACATGGAGCTTCCACCATGTGTTCGGTATCTTGGGCACTTTTCCTGTGATTTCTACCAAGAAATCTACCATTGCATGGGCTTTGATTGCCTGCCTGGGCTCGTAGTACAAGTCATATTGGGACAGTTCTACTGCCCATGCCATCATTCTCCCTGTGAGGTCGGGTTTCTAGAGGACTTGCCGAATCGCCTGGTCAGTTCTTAGGATGATCTTATGCCCTTGGAAGTATTGTTTGAGCCTTCTTGACGAGGTTAGTAGGGCATAGGGCAATTTTTCCAACTTGTTGTATTTTAACTCTGCTCCTTGGAGTACTTTGCTGATGAAGTATACTGGGCGCTGAGTCTTGTCTTCTTCTCGGACAAGGACTGCTGTCAAGGCCTGTGTGGTTACTGCTAGGTACAGGTAGAGGGGTTCTCCTTCTTTGGGCTTGCTGAGCACGGGTGGTTCTGAGAGTGCTTTTTTGAAATGGCTGAATGCTTCTTCGCATGCTGGGGTCCATTCGAAGGCGATTCCTTTCCTTATTAGGTTAAAAAATGGGAGGGCCTTCTCAGCCGAGGCTCCGAGGAACCGGGATAGAGCCGTGAGCTTCCCGGTTAGTCGTTGCACATCTTTGACGCACCCTGGGCTCGTCATTCTGAGGACAGCTGGTGCACAAAAATTACAATCACAATTTTGCAATTCCGCACAACTAACCAGCAAGTGCACTGGGTCGTCCAAGTAATACCTTACGTGAGTAAGGGTCGATCCCACGGAGATTGTCAGCTTGAAGCAAGCTATGGTTATCTTGTAACTCTTAGTCAGGATATCAATAATGGTTCTTAGTTTTAATTGCGAAAAGTAAACGAGCATGAAATAAATACTTGTTATGCAGTAATGGAGAATAGGTTGGAGTTTTGGAGGTGCTTTGTCTTCTGAATCTCTGCTTTCCTACTGTCTTCTTCTTCACGCACGCAAGGTTCCTTCCCTGGCAAGCTGTATGTTGGTGGACCACCGTTGTCAATGGCTACTGATGAGCGGATAATTTGTACGCTTTTTGGCATTATTTTTAGTATGTTTTTAGTATGATCTAGTTAGTTTTTAGTATATTTTTATTAGTTGTTAGTTAAAATTCACTTTTTTGGACTTTACTATGAGTTTTTGTGTTTTTCTGTGATTTCAGGTATTTTCTGGCTGAAATTGAGGGACCTGAGCAAAAATCTGATTCAGAGACTAAAAAGGACTGCAGATGCTGTTGGATTCTGACCTCCCTGCACTCGAAGTGGATTTTCTGGAGCTATAGAAGCCCAATTGGCGCGCTCTCAACGGCGTTGGAAAGTAGATATCCTGGGCTTTCCAGCATTATATGATAGTCCATACTTTGCCTAAGATTTGATGGCCCAAACCGGCATTCAAAGTCACCCTCAGAATTCCCAGCGTTAAACGCCGGAACTGGCACAAGGATGGGAGTTAAACGCCCAAACTGGCACCAAAGCTGGCGTTTAACTCCAAGAAGAGTCTCTACACGAAAATGCTTCAATGCTCAGCCCAAGCACACATCAAGTGGGCCCGGAAGTGGATTTTTATGTCATTTACTCATCTCTGTAAACCCTAGGCTACTAGTTCTCTATATATAGGACCTTTTACTATTGTATTTTCATCTTCTGATCTTTGGAATCTTTTGATCTTTAGATCTTTTGATCACTTTGGGAGGCTGGCCATTCGGCCATGCCTAGACCTTTTTCTTATGTATTTTCAACGGTGGAGTTTCTACACACCATAGATTAAGGTGTGGAGCTCTGCTGTACCTCGAGTATTAATGCAATTACTATTGTTCTTCTATTCAATTCCGCTTGTTCTTGTTCCAAGATATCACTTGTTCTTCAACTTGATGAATGTGATGATCCGTGACACTCATAATCATTCTCACCTATGAACGTGTGCCTGACAACCACCTCCGTTCTACCTTAGATTGGGTAGATATCTCTTGGATTCTTTAACCGGAATCTTCGTGGTATAAGCTAGAATTGATGGCGGCATTCAAGAGAATCCGGAAGGTCTAAACCTTGTCTGTGGTATTCTGAGTAGGATTCAATGATTGAATGACTGTGACGAGCTTCAAACTCCTGAGGGCGGGGCGTTAGTGACAGACGCAAAAGAATCACTGGATTCTATTCCGGCCTGATTGAGAACCGACAGATGGATAGCCGTGCCGTGACAGGGTGCGTTGAACATTTCCACTGAGAGGATGGGAGGTAGCCACTGACAACGGTGAAACCCTTGCATACAGCTTGCCATGGAAAGGAGTAAGAAGGATTGGATGAAGACAGTAGGAAAGCAGAGAGACGGAAAGGATCAAGCATCTTCATACGCTTATCTGAAATTCCTACCAATGAATTACATAAGTATCTCTATCTTTATCTTTATGTTTTATTCGTATATCACCCATATCCATTTGAGTTTGCCTGACTAAGATTTACAAGGTGACCATAGCTTGCTTCATACCAACAATCTCTGTGGGATCGACCCTTACTCGCGTAAGGTTTATTACTTGGACGACCCAGTACACTTGCTGGTTAGTTGTGCGAAGTTGTAGTGATCACAATTTCATCCACCAAGTTTTTGGCGCCGTTGCCGGGGATTGTTGAGTTTGGACAACTGACGGTTCATCTTGTTGCTTAGATTAGGTATTTTTTCTTCAGAGTTCTTAAGAATGAATTCTAGTGTTTCAAGGTGATGTTCTTATCATCACCAAAGCTGATTGATTCTCATCAATTTAGCTCTTGAATGCAATGTCCTGCTGAAGCTTGGCTAGCCATGTCTAATTTCTTTAGACTGAAGCTTTAGACTAACATTGCATGATTCCTGGAATTTTCATTAAGAATTTTGATATCTTTATTTTCTTTTTCCACTTAATTTTCGAAAAATCCAAAAAAAATTTACAAAATCATAAAATCCATAAATATTTCTTGTTTGAGTCTAGTGTTTCATTTTAAGTTTGGTGTCAATTGCATGTTTCTATTCTTCTTGCATTCATTCATGTGACTTAAGTGATCTTCAAGATGTTCTTGATGATTTCTTGCTCTGATCTTTGAATTCTCTTGACTTGAGTGTTTTGTTGAGTCTCATATGCATTCTCATTTTGTTAAGTGTCAGCAGTATACAAACTGCTAAGTTTGGTGTCTTGCATGCATTGTTATTTGATTTTAGTTGCATTTTGATTATTACTCATTATTAAAAATCCAAAAATATTTTTAATTTGTGTCTTTTCAAGTCAATAATACAGAGAATTGAAGATTCAGAACATACTGCAGAGGAATTATACAGAAAAAGCTGGGCGTTCAAAACGCCCAGTGAGGAAGGCAAACTGGCGTTTAAACGCCAGCCAGGGTGCCTGGCTGGGCGTTTAACGCCCAAAAGGGTAGTAGTTTGGGCGTTAAACGCCAGAATGTGCACCATTCTGGGCGTTTAACGCCAAGATGGCACAAGAGGGAAGATTCTGTTTTCAATTCAAATTTTTTTCAAGTTTTCAATATTTTTCAAAATCAAATCTTTTTCAAATCATATCTTGTCAATCAAATCTTTTTCAAAATCAATTTCTTTCTATTTTCAAAAATACTTGCTATCAATTAATGATTTGATTCAACATTTCAAGTATGTTGCCTTTTCTGTTGAGAAAGGTTTAATGTTTGAATCATATCATTTCTTGTTAGCCAAGTTATTAATTTTTAAAATCAAATCTTTTTAAAATGTTTTTCAAATCATATCTTCTCAATCACATCTTTTTAAAACCAATCATATCTTCTTAACCACATCTTTTTCAAAATAGTTTTCAATCAAATCTTTTTCAAAAATCACTTGATTTCTTTCTCAATCATGGTTTTCGAAAATCAATTAGTATTTTTCAAAATGTTTTCAAAATCTTTTACTTAATTTTCGAAAATTACTTCCCTTCTTCTCACATCCTTCTATTTATGGACTAACACTATTCCTTAATGCATAATTCGAACCCCATCTTTCATTGATAAGTTCGAATTTTATACTTCTTCCTTCCATTTTTCTTTTCCTCTGACACCTCAAGGAATCTCTATACTGTGACATAGAGGATTCCATATTTTCTTGTTCTCTTCTCTTTCATATGAGCAGGAGCAAAGACAAAAGCATTCTTGTTGAGGCTGATCCTGAACCTGAAAGGACCTTGAAGCGAAAGCTAAGAGAAGCTAAGGCACAATTCTCTGTAGAGGACCTAACAGAAATCTTCAAAGAAGAAGACATGGCAGCCGAAAACAACAACAATGCCAACAATGCAAGGAAGGTGCTGGGTGACTTTACTGCACCTACTCCCGACTTCTATGGGAGAAGCATCTCTATCCCTGCCATTGGAGCAAACAACTTTGAGCTTAAGCCTCAATTAGTTTCTCTAATGCAACAGAATTGCAAGTTTCATGGACTTCCATTGGAAGATCCTCATCAGTTTTTAGCTGAATTCTTGCAAATCTGTGACACTGTCAAGACCAATGGGGTTGACCCTGAGGTCTACAGACTTATGCTATTCCCTTTTGCTGTAAGAGACAGAGCTAGAATATAGTTGGACTCACAACCTAAAGAAAGCCTGAACTCTTGGGAAAAGCTAGTCAATGCCTTCTTGGCAAAGTTCTTTCCACCTCAAAAATTGAGTAAGCTTAGAGTGGAAGTCCAAACCTTCAGACAGAAGGAAGGAGAACCCCTCTATGAAGCTTGGGAAAGATACAAACAATTGATCAGAAAGTGTCCCTCTGATATGCTTTCTGAATGGAGCATCATAGGTATTTTCTATGATGGTCTGTCTGAACTGTCCAAGATGTCTTTGGATAGCTCTACTGGAGGATCTCTTCATCTGAAGAAGACGCCTACAGAAGCTCAAGAACTAATTGAAATGGTTGCAAATAACCAATTCATGTACACTTCTGAAAGAAATCCTGTGAACAATGGGACAAATCAGAAGAAAGGAGTTCTTGATATTGATACGCTGAATGCCATATTGGCTCAGAACAAAATATTGACTCAGCAAGTCAATATGATTTCTCAAAGTCTGTCTGGAATGCAAAATGCACCAAGCAGTACTAAGGAAGCTTCATCTGAAGAAGAAGCTTATGATCCTGAGAACCCTTCAATGGAAGAGGTGAATTACATGGGAGAACCCTATAGAAACACATATAATCCTTCATGGAGAAATCATCCAAATCTCTCATGGAAGGATCAACAGAGACCTCAACAAGGTTTCAACAACAATAATGGTGGAAGAAACAGGTTTAGCAATAGCAAGCCTTTTCCATCATCTTCTCAGCAACAGACAGAGAGTTCTAAGCAGAACAACTCTGACTTAGCAACCATGGTCTCTGATCTAATCAAAACCACTCAAAGTTTCATGACTGAAACAAGGTCCTCCATTAGAAACTTGGAGGGACAAGTGGGTCAGCTGAGCAAGAAAATTACTGAACTCCCTCCTAGTACTCTTCCAAGCAATACAGAAGAAAATCCAAAAGGAGAGTGCAAAGCCATCAACATGGCCGAATTTGGAGAGGAGGAAGAGGCAGTGAACGCCACTGAGAAAGACCTCAATGGACGTCCACTGGCCTCCAATGAGTTCCCAAATGAGGAACCATGGGAATCTGAGGCTCAAAATGAGACCATAGAGATTCCATTGGACTTACTTCTGCCATTCATGAGCTCTGATGAGTATTCTTCCTCTGAAGAGGAGGAATATGTCACTGAAGAGCAAGTTGCCAAATACCTTGGAGCAATCATGAAGCTAAATGACAAGTTATTTGGAAATGAGACTAGGGAGGATAAACCCCCTTTGCTCACCAAAGAACTGGATGACTTGTCTAGGCAGAAACTGCCTCAAAAGAGACAGGATCCTGGGAAGTTTGCAATACCTTGTACCATAGGCACCATGACCTTCAAGAAGGCCTTGTGTGACCTAGGGTCAAGTGTAAACCTCATGCCTCTCTCTGTAATGGAGAAGCTAGGGATCTTTGAGGTGCAAGCTGCAAAAATCTCACTAGAGATGGCAGACAACTCAAGAAAACAAGCTTATGGACTTGTAGAGGATGTTCTGGTAAAAGTTGAAGACCATTACATCCCTACTGATTTCATAGTCCTAGAGACTGGGAAGTGCATGGATGAATCCATCATCCTTGGCAGACTCTTCCTAGCCACAGCAAAGGCTGTGATTGATGTTGATAGAGGAGAATTAATCATTCAAGTGAATGAAGAATTGATGAGCGGATAATTTATACGCTTTTTGGCATTGTTTTTAGTATGTTCTTAGTATGATTTAGTTAGTTTTTAGTATATTTTTATTAGTTTTTAGTTAAAATTCACTTTTCTGGACTTTACTATGAGTTTGTGTGTTTTTCTGTGATTTCAGGTATTTTCTGGCTGAAATTGAGGGTTCTGAGCAAAAATCTGATTCAGAGACTGAAAAGGACTGCAGATGCTGTTGGATTTGACCTCCCTGCACTCGAAGTGGATTTTCTGGAGCTACAGAAGCCCAATTGGCGCGCTCTCAACGGAGTTAGAAAGTAGACATCCTGGGCTTTCCAGAAATATATGATAGTCCATACTTTGCCCAAGATTTGATGGCCCAAACCGGCGTGGCAAATCAGCCTCAGAAATTCCAGCGTTTAACGCTGGAACTGGCATAAAACTTGGAGTTAAACGCCCAAACTGGCATGAAAACTGGCGTTTAACTCCAGAAAAGGTCTCTACACGAAAATGCTTCATTGCTCAACCCAAGCACACACCAAGTGGGCCCGGAAGTGGATTTTTACGTCATTTACTCATTTCTGTATACCCTAGGCTACTAGTTTACTATTAATAGGATCTTTTGACATTGTATCTGCACCTCATGACACTTTACACGTTTTCTTTGTGTATCTTCCACGGCATGAGTCTCTAAACCTCATGGTTGGGGTGAGGAGCTCTGCTGTGTCTTGATGGATTAATGCAATTACTACTGTTTCTCATTCAATCATGCTTGCTTCCATTCTAAGATAATACTTGTTCTTAACCCGGATGAATGTGATGATCCGTGACAATCATCATCATTCTCAACTATGAACGTGTGCCTGACAACCACCTCCGTTCTACCTTAGATTAAGTAGTTATCTCTTGGATTCTTTAACCGGAATCTTCGTGGTATAAGCTAGAACTGATGGCGGCATTCAAGAGAATCCGGAAGGTCTAAACCTTGTCTGTGGTATTCTGAGTAGGATTCAATGATTGGATGACTGTGACGTGCTTCAAACTCCTAGCAGGCGGGGCATTAGTGACAGACGCAAAAGAATCATTGGATTCTATTCCGGCCTGACCGAGAACCGACAGATGATTAGCCATGCTGTGACAGAGCATAGGAACATTTTCACTGAGAGGATGGGAGGTAGCCATTGACAACGGTGAAACCCTACATACAGCTTGCCATGGAAGGAGCCTTGCGTGTTTGAAGAAGAAGACAGTAGGAAAGCAGAGATTCAGAAGATGGAGCATCTCCAAAACCTCAACCTATTCTCCATTACTGCAAAACAAGTAATCATTTCATGTTCTTTTGTTCTTTTTCACAATCAATCCTGATAATTTCTGATATCCTGACTAAGATTTACAAGATAACCATAGCTTGCTTCAAGCCGACAATCTCCGTGGGATCGACCCTTGCTCACGCAAGGTATTACTTGGACGACCCAGTGCACTTGCTGGTTACTTGTGCGGAGTTGCAAAAGTGTGATTGCAATTTCGTGCACCAAGAATCCTTGGTGTTTAAGGCTCAAGGATATCCCTCTGTCATCATGGAGAGGAAGCATGAAGAGCTTCTCTCAAAACAGAGCCAAACAGAGCCCCCACAGTCAAACTCTAAGTTTGGTGTTGGGAGGCCACAACCAACTTCTAAGTTTGGTATTGAACCCCCACATTCAAACTCTAAGTTTGGTGTTGGGAGGTTCCAACATTGCTCTGAGCATTTCTGAGGCTCCATGAGAGCCCACTGTCAAGCTACTGACATTAAAGAAGCGCTTCTTGGGAGGCAACCCAATGTTATATTTTATCTATTTTTCCTTTGTTATTTTATGTTTTCTGTAGGTTGATGATCATGAGAAGTCACAAAATCAATGGAAAAAGCAAAAACAGAATGAAAAACAGAAAGAAAAATAGCACACCCTGGAGGAAGAACCTGCTGGCGTTTAAACGCCAGTAAGGCTAGCAGATGGGCGTTTAACGCCCAGTCTGGCACCATTCTGGGCGTTTAACGCCAGAAAGGGGCACCAGACTGGCGTTAAACGCCAGTAAAGGGCAAGAATTTGGCGCTAAACGCCAGAAATGGACACCAGCCCGGCGTTTAACGCCAGATTTGGCACAAAGAGCAATTTTGCTCGCCACTTGGTGCAGGGATGACTTTTTCTTGACACCTCAGGATCTGTGGACCCCACAGGATCCCCACCTACCCCACCACTCTCTCTCTTCTTCACCCATTCACCAATCACCTCAACTCCTCTTCCCCAAAAACCCTTCACCTATCAAATCCCATCTTTCTCTTCACCACTCACATCCATCCTTCATAAAACCCCACCTACCCCACCATTCAAATTTAAACCACTTTCCCTCCCAAACCCACCCTCCCATAGCCGAACCTCACCCTCCCCCCACTCCTATATAAACCCTTCTTCCCTCCTTCATTTTCACACAACCTAAACACTACTTCTTCCCCTTTTGGCCGCACTACAAGGCCATCTCCATTTTCTTCTTCTTCTACTCTCTTCTTTCTTCTTTTGCTCGAGGACGAGCAAACCTTTTAAGTTTGGTGTGGTAAAAGCATTGCTTTTTGTTTTTCCAGAACCATTTATGGCATCCAAGGCCGGAGAAACCTCTAGAAAGAGGAAAGGGAAGGCAAAAGCTTTCACCTCCGAGTCATGGGAGATGGAGAGATTCATCTCAAGGGTGCATCAAGACCACTTCTATGAAGTTGTGGCCTTGAAGAAGGTGATCCCCGAGGTCCCTTTTTCACTCAAAAAGAGTGAATATCCGGAGATCCAATATGAGATCCGAAGAAGAGGTTGGGAAGTTCTTACCAACCCCATTCAACAAGTCGGAATCTTAATGGTTCAAGAGTTCTATGCCAATGCATGGATCACCAAGAACCACGATCAAAGTGTGAACCCGGACCCAAAGAATTGGCTTACTATGGTTCAGGGGAAATACTTGGATTTTAGTCCGGAAAATGTAAGGTTGGCATTCAACTTGCCCATGATGCAAGGAGATGAACATCCTTACACTAGAAGGGTCAACTTTGATCAAAGGTTGGACCAAGTCCTCACAGACATTTGTGAAGAGGGCGCCCAATGGAAGAGAGATTCAAGAGGGAAGCCAGTTCAACTGAGAAGGCAAGACCTCAAGCCCGTGGCTAGAGGATGGTTGGAGTTTATCCAACGCTCAATCATTCCCACTAGCAACCGGTCTGAAGTTACTATAGACCGGGCTATCATGATTCATAGCATCATGATTGGAGAAGAAATAGAAGTTCATGAGTTGGAGTTGACATAGAGGGAAACATCCCCATTGATGAGGACAAGCCCATCACTAAGAAGAGGATGGAGCAAACAAGAGACCCCTCTCATCATCAAATCCCTGAGATGCCTCAAGGGATGCACTTTCCTCCACAAAACTATTGGGAGCAACTAAACACCTCCCTAGGAGAATTGAGTTCCAACATGGGACAACTAAGGGTGGAGCACCAAGAACAATCCGTCCTCCTCCATGAAATTAGAAAAGATCAAAGAATCATGAGAGAGGAGCAACAAAGACAAGGAAGAGACATTGAGGAGCTCAAGCACTCCATAGGATCTTCAAGAGGAAGAACAAGCCGCCATCACTAAGGTGGACCCGTTCTTTAATTTCCTTGTTCTTTATTTTTCTGTTTTTCAAATTTCAGTGCTTATGTTTATCTATGTTTGTGTCTTGTGATCATTAGTATCTTAGTGTCTATGCCTTAAAGTTATGAATGTCCTATGAATCCATCACCTCTCTTAAATAAAAAAATGTTCTTAATTGAAAAAGAGAAGAATTGCATGAATTTTGAATTTTATAACAGTTTAATTATTTTGATGTGGTGGCAATACTTTTGTTTTCTGAATGTATGCTTGAACAGTGCATAAATATTTTGAATTTGTGGTTCATGAATGTTGGCTCTTGAAAGAATGATGAAAAAGGAGACATGTTACTGAGGATCTGAAAAATCATAAAAATGATTCTTGAAGCAAGAAAAAGCAATGAAAAAAAAAATTCGAAAAAAAAGAGAGAAAGAAAAAGAAAAAGAAAAAGAAGGAAAAAGAAAGAAATAAAGTTGTGATCCAAGGCAAAAAGAGTGTGCTTAAGAACCCTGGACACCTCTAATTGGGGACTCTAGCAAAGCTGAGTCACAATCTGAAAAGGTTCACCTAATTATGTGTCTGTGGCATGTATGTATCCGGTGGTAATACTGGAAGACAGAGTGCTTTGGGCCACGGCCAAGACTCAATAAGTAGCTGTGTTCAAGAATCATCACACTTAACTAGGAGAATCAATGACACTATCTGGATTCTGAGTTCCTAAAGAAGCCAATCATTCTGAATTTCAAGGGATAGAGTGAGATGCCAAAACTATTCAGGGGCAAAAAGCTAAAAGCCCTGCTCATTTAATTAATACTGATCTTCATAGATGTTTTTGGAATTCATTGCATATTCTCTTCTTTTTATCTTATTTGATTTTCAGTTGCTTGAGGATAAGCAACAATTTAAGTTTGGTGTTGTGATGAGCGGATAATTTGTACGCTTTTTGGCATTGTTTTTAGTATGTTTTTAGTATGATCTAGTTAGTTTTTAGTATATTTTTATTAGTTTTTAGTTAAAATTCACTTTTCTGGACTTTACTATGAGTTTGTGTGTTTTTCTGTGATTTCAGGTATTTTCTGGCTGAAATTGAGGGACCTGAGCAAAAATCTGATTTAGAGACTAAAAAGGATTGCAGATGCTGTTGGATTCTGACCTCCCTGCACTCGAAGTGGATTTTCTGGAGCTACAGAAGCCCAATTGGCGCGCTCTCAACGGCGTTGGAAAGTAGATATCCTGGGCTTTCCAGCAATATATGATAGTCTATACTTTGTCTAAGATTTGATGGCCCAAACCGGCGTTCAAAGTCACCCTCAGAATTCCCAGTGTTAAACGCCGGAACTGGCACAAGGATGGGAGTTAAACGCCCAAACTGGCACCAAAGCTAGCGTTTAACTCCAAGAAGAGTCTCTACACGAAAATGCTTCAATGCTCAGCCCAAGCACACAACAAGTGGGCCCGGAAGTGGATTTTTATGTCATTTACTCATCTCTGTAAACCTTAGGCTACTAGTTCTCTATATATAGGACCTTTTACTATTGTATTTTCATCTTCTGATCTTTGGAATCTTTTGATCTTTAGATCTTTTGATCACTTTGGGAGGCTGGCCATTCGGCCATGCCTAGACCTTGTTCTTATGTATTTTCAACGGTGGAGTTTCTACACACCATAGATTAAGGTGTGGAGCTCTGCTGTACCTCGAGTATTAATGCAATTACTATTGTTCTTCTATTCAATTCCGCTTGTTCTTGTTCCAAGATATCACTTGTTCTTCAACTTGATGAATGTGATGATCCGTGACACTCATCATCATTCTCACCTATGAACGTGTGCCTGACAACCACCTCCGTTCTACCTTAGATTGGGTAGATATCTCTTGGATTCTTTAACCGGAATCTTCGTGGTATAAGCTAGAACTGATGGCGGCATTCAAGAGAATCCGGAAGGTCTAAACCTTGTCTGTGGTATTTTGAGTAGGATTCAATGATTGAATGACTGTGACGAGCTTCAAACTCCTGAGGGCGGGGCGTTAGTGGCAGACGCAAAAGAATCACTGGATTCTATTCCGGCCTGATTGAGAACCGACAGATGGATAGCCGTGCCGTGACAGGGTGCGTTGAACATTTCCACTGAGAGGATGGGAGGTAGCCACTGACAACGGTGAAACCCTTGCATACAGCTTGCCATGGAAAGGAGTAAGAAAGATTGGATGAAGACAGTAGGAAAGCAGAGAGACGGAAGGGATCAAGCATCTTCATACGCTTATCTGAAATTCCTACCAATGAATTACATAAGTATCTCTATCTTTATCTTTATGTTTTATTCGTATATCACCCATATCCATTTGAGTTTGCCTGACTAAGATTTACAAGGTGACCATAGCTTGCTTCATACCAACAATCTCTGTGGGATCGACCCTTACTCACGTAAGGTTTATTACTTGGACGACCCAGTACACTTGCTGGTTAGTTGTGCGAAGTTGTAGTGATCACAATTTCGTCCACCAGCTACCATCCGTCCTCTCAGTGAAAATGGTCCATGTACATGGCTAATCATCTGTCGGTTCTCACTTGTATTGGAATAGGATCCAGTGATCCTTTTGCATCTGTCACAATGCCCAACATTCGTGAGTTTGAAGCTCTTCATAGTCATCCCATCCTAGATCCTACTCGGAATACCACAGACAAGGTTTAGACTTTCTGAATCTCAAGAATACTGCCAATTGATTCTAGCTTATACCACAAAGACTCTGGATTCACGGATTGAATGCTTTATTGTTAGGAGAGGCAGTGAAACTCATGAACCAGGAACCCAAGAGATAAACACTCAATCTAAGGTAGAATGGAAGTGGTTGTTAGGCACGTGTTCATAGGTTGAGAATGGTGATGAGTGTCACGGATGCTGCAATTATGGCGTTAAACGCCCAGGATGCTGCAATTATGGCGTTAAACGCCCAGAATGGTACCCATTCTGGTGTTTAACGCCTAGAAAGGTATCTTCATTGGCGTTAAACACCCAAAATGGTGCCCATTCTGGCGTTTAACGCCCAAAATACCCCTTACTGGCGTTTTTGTGCCAATGAGCTCTTTTTTCTCTACTTTATGCTCTGAATCCTTCTGTAACTCTGTGAACTTCTGTAATTAAGAATCAATGTTGAAGAGAATTTATATCAAAATCCTATAATTATTATTTAAATAATAAATAAACTATGCCAATGGCTGGGTTGCCTCCCAGCAAGCGCTTCTTTATTGTCTTTAGCTAGACCTTACTGAGCTTTAATCTAGTCTTAGTTTTAAGCATTCTTTCTCAACATTTCTTTCAAGATAATGCTTGACTCTCTATCCATTAACAATGAACTTTTTGTTAGAGTCAATATCCTGAAGCTCTACATATCCGTATGGTGACACACTTGTAATCACATATGGTCCTCTCTACCGGGATTTTAATTTCCCAGGGAATAGTCTGAGCCTAGAGTTAAACAGCAGAACCTTTTATCCTGGCTCAAAGACTCTGGACGAGAGTTTTTTATCATGCCACCTTTTTGCTTTCTCTTTGTAAATTTTTGCATTTTCGAAAGCATTGAGTCTGAATTCCTCTAGCTCATTCAGTTGGAGCAATCTTTTCTCTCCAGCTAATTTGGCATCAAGGTTCAGGAATCTGGTTGCCCAGTAGGCTTTATGCTCCAGTTCTACGGGCAGATGACAGGCCTTCCCATACACAAGCTGGTATGGAGAAGTTCCTATAGGGTCTTGAATGCTGTTCTGTATGCCCAGAGAGCATCATCCAAGCTCCTTGCCCAATCCTTTCTACGGGCAATTACAATCCATTCCAGGATTCTTTTTAGTTCTCTATTAGAGACTTCAGCTTGTCCATTTGCCTGTGGATGATATGGAGTTTCCACCTTGTGGCTAATTCTATATCTGACCATAGCAGAGTAAAGCTGTTTATTGCAAAAATGAGTGCCTCCATCACTGATTAGTGCTCTAGGGACACCAAATCTGCTAAAGATATGTTTCTGGAGGAACTTCAGCACTGTCTTAGTATCATTAGTGGGTGTTGCAATTGCCTCTACCCATTTAGATACATAGTCTACAGCCATCAGAATATAAGTGTTTGAGTATGATGGTGGGAAAGGCCCCATGAAGTCAATACCCCATACGTCAAACAACTCAATCTCTAAGATCCCTTGTTGAGGCATGGCATAACCTTGAGGTAGATTACCAGCTCTCTGGCATCTGTCACAGTTACGTACAAACTCTCGGAAGTCTCTATAGAGGGTAGGCCAGTAGAAGCCACATTGGAGGACTTTTGTGGCTGTTCGCTCACTTCCGAAATGTCCTCCATATTATGATCCATGACAATGCCATGGGATCTTTTGTGCTTCTTCTCTAGGCACACATCTATGGATTATTCCGTCTGCACATCTCTTAAAGAGATATGGCTCATCCCACAAGTAGTACTTTGCATCAGAGATCAGTTTTTTCGTTTGCTGTCTGTTGTACTCCTTATGTATGAATCTCACAGCCTTATAGTTTGCAATGTCTGCAAACCATGGCACTTCCTGAATGGCAAAGAGTTGCTCATCGGAGAAGGTTTCAGAGATCTCAGTGGAAGGGAGGGATGCTCCTGCCACTGGTTCTATTCAAGACAAGTGATCAACCACTTGGTTCTCTGTCCCTTTTCTGTCTCTTATTTCTATATCAAACTCTTGCAGAAGCAGCACTCATCTTATGAGCCTGGGTTTTGAATCCTGCTTTGTGAGTAGATATTTGAGAGCAGCATGGTCAGTGTACACAATCACTTTTGATCCTACTAAATAGGATCTAAACTTGTCAATGGCATAAACCACTACAAGCAGTTCCTTTTCTGTGGTTGTTTAGTTCTTCTGTGCGTCATTTAAAACACGGCTGGCATAGTAAATGACATGCAGAAGCTTGTTATGCCTCTATCCCAATACTGCACCAATAGCATGATCACTGCGTCACATATTAGTTCGAATGGTAATCTCCAGTCTGGTGCAGAAATGACAGGCACTGTGACCAACTTAGCCTTCAGAGTCTCAAAGGCCTGCAAACACTCTGTGTCAAAGACGAATGGTGTATCAGCAGCTAGCAGGTTACTTAGAAGTTTTGCAATTTTTGAAAAATCCTTTATAAACCTCCTGTAGAATCCTGCATGTCCCAGAAAACTTCTGATTGCCTTAACATTGGTGGGTGGTGGTAATTTTTCAATTACCTCTACCTTAGCTTGATCCACCTCTATTCCTTTGTTCAAAATTTTATGCCCAAGGACAATTCCTTCAGTCACCATAAAGTGACATTTTTCCAGTTTAAAACCAGGTTAGTCTCTTAGCACCTTTTCAGAACAAGTGCTAGATGATCAAGACAAGAGCTGAATGAGTCTCCAAATACTGAGAAGTCATCCATGAAGACTTCCAGAAATTTTTCTACCATATCAGAGAAGATAGAGAGCATGCATCTCTGAAAGGTTGTTGGTGCATTGCACAAACCAAAAGGCATCCTTCTGTAGGCAAATACTTCAGATGGACATGTAAATGCTGTTTTCTCTTGATCTTGAGGATCTACTGCAATTTGGTTATAACCTGAATAGCCGTCCAAAAAGTAGTAATAGTCATGACCTGCTAGTCTTTCTAGTATCTGGTCTATGAATGGTAAAGGAAAATGATCCTTTCTTGTGGCTGTATTGAGCCTTCTGTAGTCAATACACATACGCCACCCTGTAACTATTCTCGTAGGAACCAAGTCATTCTTTTCATTATGAACCACTGTCATGCCTCCCTTTTTGGGTATAACTTGGACAGGACTCACCCAGGAGCTATCAGAAATAGGATAAATAATCTCAGCCTCTAGTAACTTAGTGACCTCTTTCTGCACCACCTCCTTCATGGCTGGATTTAGCCGCCTTTGTGGTTGAACCACTGGCTTGGCATTATCCTCTAGTAGGATCTTGTGCATGCATCTGGCTGGGCTAATGCCCTTAAGATCACTAATGGACCACCCAAGAGTTGTCTTGTGTGTCCTTAGCACCTGAATTAGTGCTTTCTCTTCTTGTGGCTCTAAAGCAGAGCTTATGATTACAGGAAAAGTGTTATCTTCTCCCAGAAATGCATATTTCAGGGATGGTGGTAATGGTTTGAGCTCGGGTTTAGGAGGTTTCTCCTCTTCCTGAGGAGTTTTCAGATGTTCTTTTATTTCCTCAGGTACCTCTAGATCAGGCTGAACATCTTTAAAGATGTCCTCTAGCTCTGATTCGAGACTCTCAGCCATACTAATCTCCTTTACCAAGGAGTCAATAATATCAACTCTCATGCAGTCCTTTGATGTGTCTGGATTCTTCATTGCTTCAACAACATTCAGCCTAAACTCATCTTTATTGACTCTCAGGGTCACTTCCCCTTTTTGCATGTCAATGAGGGTTCGTCCAGTTGCTAGGAAAGGTCTTCCTAAAATAAGGGTTGCACTCTTGTACTCCTCCATTTCCAACACTACAAAGTCAGTGGGAAAGGCAAATGGCCCAACTGTGACAATCATGTCCTCGATTACGCCTGATGGATATTTAATGGAGCCATCAGCAAGTTGAAGACAAATCCGGGTTGGTTTGACCTCCTCAGTCAAGCCAAGCTTTCTGATCGTGGATGCAGGGATTAGGTTGATACTTGCCCCAATATCACATAAAGCTGTCTTGGTACAAGTACCCTCCAATGTGCATGGTATCATAAAGCTCCCAGGATCCTTAAGCTTCTCTAATAAGCTCTTTAAGATGACTATACTGCATTCTTCAGTGAGAAAGACTTTTTCAGTTTCTCTCCAATCCTTCTTATGACTTAAGATTTCTTTCATGAACTTAGCATAAGAGGGTATTTGCTCAAGTGCCTCTGTAAACAGAATCTTAATTTCAAGAGTCCTGAGATAGTCTGCAAAGCGGGCAAATTGTTTATCATGTTCCGCTTGGCAAAGTTTCTGAGGATAAGGCATTTTGGCTTTGTATTCTTCAACATTGGTTGCTGCAAGTTTATTTCCTACAGAGACAGGTTGAGAAGCCTTTTTGAGGGAGTTATTATCAGCACTTGTAGGTGTCTGATCCCTCATTGGCATTTGAACGCCAGAATGGGAGGAGGAATGGGCGTTTAACGCCAGAACTGGACATGGGTTGGGCGTTCAACGCCAACTTTTCACCCTTTTCGGGCATTTGAACGCCAGAATCATTCCTCTCTGAGCTCTTACTGTCCTCAGAGGGATTTTGGGTGGCAATTTGCTCATCCTCTGCCAGTTGTTCTTTTCTTGGCTTTCTGCTGCTTTGAGTTGAGGTATTTAATATTTTTCCACTTCTTAATTGAACTACTTGGCACTCTTCTGTTATCTATTTTGATAACTGCTATTTTATCTAATTCAATTCTGATTCCATAGCCTTATTAGCATTTTTGGTTTCTTGTAGCATCTCCTTAAATTCTGCTAACTATTTTGTTATAGAAGATAGTTGCTGATTGAGTTCAGCAGCTTGTTCTTGAGGACTAAAGTCAGTTGATACTGCCTTAGCTTCTTCTTTCATGCAGGACTCACTATTTAAGTACAGATGTTGATTTCTAGCAACCGTATCTATAAGCTATTGAGCCTCTTCAATCGTCTTTCTCATGTGTATAGATCCACCAGCTGAGTGGTCTAGAGATATCTGAGCTTTTTCTGTAAGCCCGTAGTAGAAGATGTCTAGCTGCACCCACTCTGAAAATACTTCAGAGGGGCATTTCCTTAGCATCTCTCTGTACCTCTCCCAGGCATCATAAAGAGATTCATTATTCTCTTGTTTAAAGCCTTGGATGTCCAGCCTTAGCTGTGTCATCCTCTTTGGAGGGAAATATTGATTCAGGAATTTGTCTGACAATTGTTTCCATGTTCTTATACTGGCTTTGGGTTGGTTATTTAACCACCTCTTAGCTTGGTCTTTTATAGCAAATGGAAACAACAATAATCTGTAGACATCCTGATCCACTTCCTTATCACGTACTGTGTCAGCAATTTGTAAGAACCGTGCCAGAAACTCAGTCAGTTCTTCCTGTGGAAGATTGGAATACTGACAATTTTGCTGCACCATGATAATGAGCTGAGGATTTAGCTCAAAAGTGTTAGCTCTTATGGGGGGTATACAGATACTACTCCCATATGAAGCAGTAGTGGGGTTAGCATATGACCCCAGAATCCTTCTGGACTGTTCATTTCCACTTAGGTCCATGATGGAGAAAGGGAGATGATGTGGATTTATTTTATTTATTTTATTATATAATAAAATGGATATTAAAATAATAAAATAAAATAAAAAAGAATTTCAAAATATTTTATGAGGATTTTCGAAAAAGAATGAGGAGAGAGGAAGTGGTTAGGAATTTTTGAAAAAAGATATGATTTTAAAAATTTTGACCAAATCAACCTAATGAATTCGAAAATTATGAGCAATTAAAGGAAAATATATTTTTTATTTTTGAATTTTATTATGAAAGAGAAAAACACACAAAAGACACAAGACTTCAAATTTTAGATCTAATGCTCCTTGTTTTTGAAAATTTTGGAGGGAAAACACCAAGGAACACCAAACTTAAAAATTTTAAGATCAAAACACAAAGAAGACTCAAGAACACTTTGAAGACTCACAAGAACAACAAGAACAAAAAGAAAGAACACCAAACTTAAAATTTTTAGAAAACCAAAATAAAATTTTCGAAAACTAAAGAAAAATTAACAAGAGAACACCAAACTTAAAATTTGACACAAGATTTAATCAAAGAAAAATTATTTTTGAAAAGAGGATACCCAAAAACATAAGCCAACGCTCTAACCAACTGAGTTATGAAAGAAAAAGTATTTTCTTGAAAAATCTTTTTGAACTTTTCGAAAATCACAAGAAAAACAGGAAAAGACACAAAACAAGAAGAACTAAAGATCAAACAAAAAATAAACAAGAACAACTTGATGATCAAGAAAGAACAATGGACACAAATTTGAAAATATGAAGAACAAATAAGGACATGCAATTGACACCAAACTTAAAATATGAAACTAGACTCAAGTAAAAATAGAAAATTAACTAGGAAAAATAAGATTTTAGAAAATTTTTGACAAGAAAATAAAGAGACTCTAAACTAACAGAAGACAATTTTTCCTAATCCAAGCAACAAAATAAACCGTCAATTGTTCAAACTCGAACAATCCCTGGCAACAGCGCCAAAAACTTGGTGCACGAAAATTACAATCACAATTTTGTAATTTCGCACAACTAACCAGCAAGTGCACTGGGTCGTCCAAGTAATACCTTACGTGAGTAATGGTCGATCCCACGGAGATTGTCGGCTTGAAGCAAGCTATGGTTATCTTGTAACTCTTAGTCAGGATATCAATAATGGTTCTTAGTTTTAATTGCGAAAAGTAAAAGAGCATGAAATAAATACTTGTTATGCAGTAATGGAGAATAGGTTGGAGTTTTGGAGGTGCTTTGTCTTTTGAATATCTGCTTTCCTACTGTCTTCTTCTTCACACACGCAAGGTTCCTTCCATGGCAAGTTGTATGTTGGTAGATCACCGTTGTCAATGGCTACCATCCGTCCTCTCAGTGAAAATGGTCCATGTACATGGCTAATCATCTGTCAGTTCTCACTTGTGTTGGAATAGGATCCAGTGATCCTTTTGCATCTGTCACTACGCCCAACATTTGTGAGTTTGAAGCTCTTCACAGTCATCCCATCCCAGATCCTACTCGGAATACCACAGACAAGGTTTAGACTATCTGGATCTCAAGAATACTACCAATTGATTCTAGCTTATACCATAAAGATTCTGGTTTCACGGATTGAACACTCTATTGTCAGGAGAGGCAGTCAAACTCATGAACCAGGAACCCAAGAGATAAACACTCAATCTAAGGTAGAACAGAAGTGGTTGTCAGGCCCGCGTTCATAAGTTGAGAATGGTGATGAGTGTCACGGATCATCACATTCATCATGTTTAAGTGCGAGTGAATATCTTAGAATAGACTCAAGCATTTAACTCCAGCTTTTGTGCTAGTTTGGGCATTTAACTCCAGCTTGGATCCTGTTTCTAGCGTCTAACGCCAGAATAGGGTAGAAAGTTGGCGTTAAACGCCAGTTTGCGACATCACAACTTGGAAAAAGTATGAACTATTATATATTTCTGGAAAGCCCATGATGTCTACTTTCTAACGCAATTGAGAGCGTGCCAATTGGGTATCTGTAGCCCTAGAAAATCCATTTCGAGTGCAGGGAGGTCAGAATCCAACAGCATCTGCAGTCCTTTTTCAGCCTCTGAATCAGATTTTTGCTCAGGTCCCTCAATTTCAACCAGAAAATACCTGAAATCACAAAAAAACACACAAATTCATAGCAAAGTCCAAAAATGTGATTTTTGTATAAAAACTAATAAAAATATACTAAAAAGTAGCTAGATCCTACTAAAAACTATATGAAAATACCCCCAAAAAGCGTATAAAATATCCGCTCATCAACGGCTTCGCACTTATCTGGGTTAGCCTCTACCCCCCCCCCCCCTTTCTGTTATCATGAAGCCTAGGAATTTTTTGGCCTCCATGGCAAATGCACACTTGAGTGGGTTGAGCCTCATGTTGAATTTCCTTAGTGCTTTGAAGACAGCTTGGAGGTCGTCCATAAGGCTGCTTGGTTCTGCCATTTTTACTAGGACGTCATCGACGTAGACCTCTACCGTCCTGCTGATGAGGTCATGGAAAACCTTGCTCATCAGTCTTTGGTAGGTGGCCCCTACGTTCTTTAATCCAAATGGCATTACTTTGTAGCAATAAGTGCCTCCTGGTGTTATGAATGCTGTCTTTTCCTTATCAGGTCGGTGCATCGGGATCTGATTATAGCCAGAGTATGCATCTATGAAGATGAGGAAATGATATCCAGCTGCGGAGTCTACCAAGGCGTCGATGTTGGGAAGGGGAAAAGAGTCTTTGGGACATGCCTTGTTTAAGTTAGAGTAGTTGACACACATCCTCCATTTTCCACTAGCTTTTTTGACCAGGACGACGTTGGATAGCCATGTCAAGTATTCGAGTTCTTTGATGAACTCTGCTTCAAGTAGCCTGGCTGTTTGTTTGGCGACTGATAAACCCAATTTGTAGGGTTTATCTTGTATTGATTTTAGGAGATTTTATCACCTTTTACCCACATTTATTCAATGAAATAGCATGGTTTTGTATATTCTCCTTTAATTGTGCTTAAGAGTGAAAACATGCTTTTTAGGTCTTAAAATAAATAAATTTAATTCACCTTGATTCCATTAGATGCCTTGATATGTTTGTTAAGTGATTTAAGGTTTAGGAGGCAAAGATTGGATCAAGGGAATGAAGAAAGAAAGCATGAAAAGTTGGAGAACTCATGAAGAAATGAAAGAACCGGAAAGCTGTCAAGTCAACCTCTTCGCACTTAAACGATCATAACTTGAGCTACAGAGGTCCAAATGATGCGGCTCTAGTTGGGTTGGAAAGCTAACATCCGGAGCTTCGAAACGATATAAGATTTGCTATGGTTGAACTGCGCATGGTGACGCGTACGTGCATAGTACGCGCATGCACCGTTGCTGCCACCTGGTTCACTTAAAGCAAAATGTGGCCAGCGAATTCTAAAGCCTTGTGGGCCCAATCCAACTCATTTCTGATGCTATTTAACCCAAGGAGTGAAGAGGGAAACACATGTTAGTTACCATTAGTCATAGTTTAGTTTTAGAAGTAGTTTCTAGAGAGAAAAGCTCTCACTTCTCTCTAGGATTAGGATTAGGATTAGGTTTAGTTCTTAGATCTAGATTTTAATACATCTTCTTCTACTTCTATCTTCTCAATTCCTTGTTGTTACATTCATTCTCCTTCAATTCTTTTGTTGTAATTTCCTTTATGTTGTTCTTGTGTTTTGTTGTAGATCTACTTTTGTTTCTTCTACTCTCTTTCAATTCAATCAATGTAATTCATAATAAATGTGTTTCTTTTGATTGTTGTTGTTAATTCATTTCAATAATTGTTGTTAGATTCTATTCTTGTTATCAATTTACTATGCTTTCCTTTTATGCTTTCCAAGTGTTTGATGAAATGCGTGGTTGGATTTTAGAGTAGAGTTTTATGTTCTTGGCTTGGAAAGGTAACCTAGGAACTCTTGAGTTACTAATGTCCAAGTAATTGATGATTGGGATCCATTGACTCTAGTTCTCACTAATTGAATTAGTGGAGAGTTAGGACTTATGGACTAGGATTGATATAGCTCATTTAACTTTCCTTTACTACTAGTTAGAGGATGATTTAATGAGATTAATCCTTGCCAATTCTCATATTGTGGTTAGTGATTAGGATAGAGATCCTTGACCACCAACCCTTGCCAAGACCTTTTTAGGCCTTAGTTTACTTTCTTGCCATTTATCTTTCATGTTTCTTATTAAAACCCCAAAAATAACTCACAACCAATAACAAAACACTTCATTACAATTCCTAGGGAGAACGACCCAAGGTTTGAATACTTCAGTTATTACTTTTAGGGGTTTGTTACTTGTGACAAACAATCTTTTGTATGAAAGGATTATTGTTGGTTTAGAAACTATACTTGCAATGAGAATTCATTTGTGAAATTCTAAACCGTCAAAAATCTAATCATCAAAATGACGCCGTTGCCGGGGAATTGCAATGGTGTTATGTTATTGGTTATTGTATATATGTGAATATTGTGAATATGTTTGCTTTTTGCTTCTTTGTTAGTTTTTAGTTTGTTCCCTTGATTTGTTACTATTTTTGTTTTTTCCCTCTCTTGCTATCATGAATTCTCACTTTGGCTATGAGTGTAGTTACAATTATGTTGTAGGTGATGAGAACTTCAATGAGGATGTGTATCAAGAATGGGATAACCAAAGGTGGGAGGAGCCATATGCTTATGATCAATCCTCATGGCAACAACCCCCACCAATGCACTATGAAGAAGAGCCATTCTATGATGCATATCAATCCAATGGCTATGGTGAATCACCTTGTGACTTTCAAAAACCACCACCATATGCCTATGAACCATATCCTCAACATAACTCTCAACCATACTCACAAGCCCCTTCTTACCAACCACTTTCATATGACCCTAATCCATATCCACCATTCCAACAACCATATGAGCCATATGAACCACATATAGAGCCACCACAATTCCAACATCAATATTTTCAAGAGCCACCCCCTCCATATTATTACCAAGATGAACCACCTCCAATAAATGAAAATTTTCAACCACAAGATGAATACTACTTTCCACCACAACCTCCCATGGAAGAATACTCAGATCCATTGATCCAAGAGCCACATGATCCTAATCATATTATCCAAGAGGAACAAGAGTCAAGGGATCACCTTAAGGAAGCATTGGATCAATTTCAAGCAACCATGGAGTGTGTTGTGCAACAAGTGGAAAGAATGGAAAACATTGAACCAACACAACTCTACCAAGAAGAACCACCTTCCTATTATGAACCTTTTCCCCAAATGATGAATCCTTCCACCCACCCCAATCTCTAATGGATGAAACCCTTGGTGTTCTTGTTCAAAGGCAAGAAGAGATGAAAAGGGATGTACAAAATTTCATGGCCGCCTTGGATGCGGTAACAAATCAATTAGCCTCCCAATGCTTGAACACTCAAGGAACTCCCATGGCTACATATGGAGAATCGAATGAAGAACATAGCATGAAGGAGAGATTGGAAACGCTGGTGGGAAATGAGGAAAGTTGCTTTGTATTGGAACAATTGGAGGAAGCTTTAATTGTTGAAGACAAGGAAGAAGTGGTAGAAGACTTAGAAGATGCGGAGCCTCCATGGGAACATAGAGTTGAAGAAAACCCCTCCAAGATGATTGAAATTGATGCTAGGGAGGAAAGTGCACACCTTCCAAGGCATATTCCATATGAAGACTTGGATGGGATAGAGCAAGATTTGAGTTCCCATGGTAATGAAGAGCAAGCATCAAGTCCTAGTGGTGGAGAATCCTTTGAACTTGAAGAACCCTCTCCCGGTGCATTTGGAAATGTTGTGGAGGTAAACTTCTTTCACCCTCCCAATTATAGTTTGATTAAGGGAAAAGGCTTAGATAGTATTAATGAACAAAGGATTGAATTAGAGAAATCTTGTGAAGAGGTGGAAGTCCTTAAAAATAGAAGGATGGGAGTGGAATACGCTTTGTCAAGATCGTTGAAAGCATCTTTGCCTAGGTTGTCATCTACTCCTTCACTTGAGTGGGTAAAATTCATTTCTATTAGCTTTATTTTCCCACTTGAGTATGGCTTGCTTGAAACGAATGGTCAACTTAGGATGCTTTGTGGGATGAAGCGTAAGTGAAAGATGTTTCGTGGTTGGCGTTGCAAATCAAGGCTCATTATGGTTGATGCATCAAACATGAGATATAAAGGTTGGAGTAGTGCTCAAATAGATGGGTCTAGGAGGATTTTTGGCCACTATATAGAGAATTCACCTTACTCACCACCCGGTTGGACCAATAATGATGATCAACTTCAAGACGGGTGTGAAGATAAAGTGTGGGACCCCGGATTACAAAATGATGATCAAATTTTGGAGCCCCAAGCTTGTGAAGAACTTCATCAACACTTGGCTCAACCCATAGGAAATCTTGGGGCACAATGGAGAACCAAGCATTGGTGGGAGTTCCAAGATGAGTACAAGCACAAGCCACCTTGAGAGGAGCTCCCCATAAGTCCAACTTAAGGACAATAAACAAAAGTGCTAGGTGGCAGACACCCCACCATGGTAACATCTTTTCATTTTCTTTCTTTTGTAAATATTAGTAGAATTAGTTTAATTTCATGTTTTTATTGGTTTGTTAAGTTTAGTTAGAAGTATAATAAGATAAATAAGGTTTTAGGGTGTTTTGGTAGCTGTTTGGAGGATTGAAAGGCTTGGATTGGTGCAAGAACTTAGAAAAAAAAAATTTGAAAAACAGAACACCATCCACGCGTGCGCGCACATAACGCGTACGCGCACCTGAGCATTTTTCGACCATCCACACGGACGCGCACTGTACGCGTACGCGTGGATGCAAAAATTCGACCCCAGCCAAAAACCCGAGAGTTAGGCCTGCACTGTGCGAACATTGGGCCTAAGGCACAAGTCTGTGCACGCGTGCGCGCACCTGGCGCGTACGCGCATATGATCTTAAATTCGCAATACACGCGCGCGCACAGTGTGCGCACGCGCATCGATTGCACAATCTGCACCCCCGGTACTTTTACCCGAGAGTTGTGCCAGACTTGGGCTGACACTATGCCTCCAGCCTAACTCGACGCACGCGTGCGCGCACCTGGTGCGTACGCGTCCTTCAACCAATTTGCCCATTGACGCGTAAACGTGCATGACGCACACACGTCGGTAAAAAAAAGAGTTTTTTTTCTCCCCTTCCATTTTCTTTTGCTTATCTCATTCGCATACTTCTACTCTTCCCATTTTCATTTAGTTTTTGTAGCATGTTTTCGTTTTTTTTAGTCATTTTAATAATGGTGTTGCATCTTCCTACTCAATTGTTGAGGATTCCTTGCATTATTTTGGTGCCTCTTGATATGCCATTTTCTCTTATTGTTTCCTCCTCTACATGTTGTAGCTACCATGTAGTAGAGAACCATACTCCTACTTGGCATTAACCCCCGCCTATGTTCTATTTGCTTTGATATCTTTGTCATAGGCTTAATATTCCTTTCCTTTTCTATCCTTTTAGGTTGGCCACCAAGGAGGGAGAAAGGAAAAGATTTTAAATGGGGCAACAAACAAGTCATCCGCACAACCGTTTGAGGAACTCATCAATTGTAGCAACCCGTCCACCCTGCTCTTCTTTGCATGCACCGAGGACGGTGCAAACTTTTAAGTGTGGGGAGGTCGTCCGACCGGTCGGCGATTTTGGGTGACAAAATTCTAATTCCAACACTTTTGCATTTCATTCTAGGATTTTTGGATTTTTACTTGCATTTTCTTAGTTTTGCATATGTATACACAATAAGCTTAGTCAAATAATGAAATTTTTCAAAGATTTCTATCTATAGGGCACCAATTGATTTGAGTGAAAACTTTTCATTAAACTTGCTTGAATTATATATCTTGTGGATCATGTCTTTTGAGCTAAGAACACAAGCAAGTGACTTTTGAGCCTAATGGTGTGGTTACATCTTATAACCACTTATTTTTCCTTCTTGTGTGCATTATTCTCTTTCTATAATTGTAATCTTTGATTTGTTTGATTCTTTATGTCCATTATTTTGTGTATTCATGCATTTATATGATTGAGGCCATCATTTCATTAGCTCACTTACCCAAATGGCCTTACCTTTTATCTTCCTTTGTTAGCCAATTTTGAGCCTACGATTAACCCACTTGGTTCTTTAATTTAGCACATTACAAGCCTTAAAGCGGAAAACAATAAATGTCCTTATTTGGATCTTTGATTAGCTTAGGCTAGTGTGTGTGAGTATCATTCAAGTGTGGGAACCTTGGGACATTGGGTGAATAAAAGGGTAGTTTTGTATTATTATTGGAAATATTGCGAATTGGGTACATACTCATGTATTGATTAAATGCAAAACCTTATGCATTGAGGTTCTTGTATATAGAAAGAAAAAAATGAGAAAAACAAAAGAAAAAGAAAAGAAAAATAATATGGAAAAGGAAAAGAAAAAAATAGAAAAAGAAAGAAAAAGAAAGAAATAAAAAGGGGACAAAATGCCCCAAAGCAAAATGTAGCTCAATAAAATCAATGCATGAGTGTTGTGAAATGAAAAGGGATACATGAGTATGTGAAAAAGTGAAAAATGGGTAGTTAGGTTAGAACTTAATTGTATAGGATGTCATAGGTTAGGTGAGAAGTTTAAGCTTATCAAAGATTCAAATTTCAAGCTCACTTAACCATATATGCATCATACCTTGACCCTAGCCCCATTACAACCAAAGAAAAGACCTCATGATACTTGTATGCATACATGAAATATATATTGATTGTTAGAAGAAGAACAAATCTTGAAAAACATGATTAGGGGAGAATTGAGAGAATCAACCCTAAACACTTGAGCGAATAGAGTGCAAATACATCCGGTGAGGGTTTGATGCTCAATTACATGTTTCCACCTATGATCATCTCTTCTCATGCAAGTTTGTAAAAATATTTAATAACTCAATTCAATTTTGGATTAGACTTGCTAGTCCTTAGCCCTTGTGCATATATGCTTCTTGGGAATTGATTTATTTTGACCAAGCAATTGCATTCATTTAGATAGTTGCATATAGGTAGATTGCATGGCGCATTTAGTTAGTTCCGATTGAATAAATGCCATACCCTTACTTCATTCTTGGTTTAAGCATGAGGACATGCTTGGTTTAAGTGTGGGGAGGTTGATAAACCCAAATTGTAGGGTTTATCTTGTATTGATTTTAGGGGATTTTATCACCTTTTACCCACATTTATTCAATGAAATAGCATGTTTTGTATATTCTCCTTTAATTGTGCTTAACAGTGAAAACATGCTTTTTAGGTCTTAAAATAAATAAATTTAATTCACCTTGATTCCATTAGATGCCTTGATATGTTTGTTAAGTGATTTAAAGTTTAGGAGGCAAAGATTGGATCAAGGGAATGAAGAAAGAAAGCATGAAAAGTTGGAGAACTCATGAAGAAATGAAAGAACCGGAAAGCTGTCAAGTCAACCTCTTCGCACTTAAACGATCATAACTTGAGCTACAGAGGTCCAAATGATGCGGTTCTAGTTGGGTTGGAAAGCTAACATCCGGAGCTTCGAAACGATATAAGATTTGCTATGGTTGAACTGCGCATGGTGATGCGTACGTGCATAGTACGCGCACGCACCATTGCTGCCACCTGGTTCACTTAAAGCAAAATGTGGCCAGCGAATTCTAAAGCCTTGTGGGCCCAATCCAACTCATTTCTGATGCTATTTAACCCAAGGAGTGAAGAGGGAAACACATGTTAGTTACCATTAGTCATAGTTTAGTTTTAGAAGTAGTTTCTAGAGAGAAAAGCTCTCACTTCTCTCTAGGATTAGGATTAGGATTAGGTTTAGTTCTTAGATCTAGATTTTAATACATCTTCTTCTACTTCTATCTTCTCAATTCCTTGTTGTTACATTCATTCTCCTTCCATTCTTTTGTTGTAATTTCCTTTATGTTGTTCTTGTGTTTTGTTGTAGATCTACTTTTGATTCTTCTACTCTCTTTCAATTCAATCAAGGTAATTCATAATAAATGTGTTTCTTTTGATTGTTGTTGTTAATTCATTTCAATAATTGTTGTTAGATTCTATTCTTGTTATCAATTTACTATGCTTTCCTTTTATGCCTTCCAAGTGTTTGATGAAATGCTTGGTTGGATTTTAGAGTAGAGTTTTATGTTCTTGGCTTGGAAAGGTAACCTAGGAACTCTTGAGTTACTAATGTCCAAATAATTGATGATTGGGATCCATTGACTCCAGTTCTCACTAATTGAATTAGTGGAGAGTTAGGACTTATGGACTAGGATTGATATAGCTCATTTGACTTTCCTTTACTACTATTTAGAGGATGATTTAATGAGATTAATCCTTGCCAATTCTCATATTGTGGTTAGTGATTAGGATAGAGATCCTTGACCACCAACCCTTGCCAAGACCTTTTTAGGCCTTAGTTTACTTTCTTGCCATTTATCTTTCATGTTTCTTATTAAAACCCCAAAAATAACTCACAAC
The DNA here is from genome assembly GCF_003086295.3 of Arachis hypogaea. Lineage (NCBI taxonomy): Eukaryota > Viridiplantae > Streptophyta > Magnoliopsida > Fabales > Fabaceae > Arachis > Arachis hypogaea. The sequence goes on along the minus strand of NC_092044.1, from coordinate 29,925,875 downwards.
CAATAACAAAACACTTCATTACAATTCCTAGGGAAAACGACCCGAGGTTTGAATACTTCGGTTATTAATTTTAGGGGTTTGTTACTTGTGACAAACAATCTTTTGTATGAAAGGATTATTGTTGGTTTAGAAACTATACTTGCAACGAGAATTCATTTGTAAAATTCTAAACCGTCAAAAATCTAATCATCAGCGACCTCATTGGCTCTTTCTTGGGACATTTTCCTTCGCCGTTGTGCTACTGGTTTTGCGTTTAGTTTGACGGCTAATCGGTGGGATATGACCTCGGGATCCAAGCCCGGCGTGTCTGATGGCATCCATGCAAAGAGGTCGCCGTTTGCCCTTACGACCTCCATAAAGGGGCCTTTGAGTTCATGGGGAAAATTTTTATTTATGAAGGTAAACTGCTCTGCCGACTTTCCTATCTGGAATTTCTCCATGTCCCCTTCTGGTTCTGGCCTTGGTTTGTCTTCCATCCTTACATCCAGGTCCGCCAAGAACATGCCAGCCACCTTCTTGGATTCCTTCCTTAGAGAGAGACTGGGATTGTCGCATGCGACCGCCACTACCAAGTCTCCCCTAATGGAGCCAATAGCTCATTTGTCCGTCACGAACTTCATTGTTAGGAATTTGGTGCATATCACAGCTGAAAATTTATTGATGGTTTTTCTTCCTAAAATGATGTTGTAGGCCATGGAGTCTCTGAGGACTACGAAGTCCGCCATAACCGACCTCCTAGTATCACCAGCTCCAAGATAGATTGGGAGTGAGATCGTCCTGTCGGGCTTTTTGTAGTTGTCGCCTAGCCCCATGACGCCGTGTTGGTGGGTCTTAAGGTCGGACTCCCTGAGTCCCATGGCGTCAAACATGTTTCTGAATAGGATGTTGGAGTCAGCTCCAGTATCGACAAGGATTCGCCTGACCAACCCAGTCCCAACCATTATCGTGACCACCATGGGAGGGTTCTCTAGGAGGTCGTGAAACCACCGGTTTTCTAGGCCGAAGGATATCATAGGGGGTCCTCCGTTTGGGGTGGCGAAAGCTCCTGTCAAAATAGAGAGGATCCGAGTATCCTTCTTTGCTACTGACTTAGATTTAGGAAGGGGGGTATCACGTCCGACCACGACGTTAACCACAAAGGTTGGGGGTTGTCAGCGGCCCCTGTGGGTTCTTGCCTTGCTTTGACGGTCCTGCTTCGATCTTCTTCCGAGCGCTCCCGCTCTCGTCTTCTTGGCTCTCGGATAAGTCGGGAGAACTCATTCAACCTTCCTTCTCGGATAGCCTGTTCTAAGGCATCTTTGAGGTCGAAACATTCTTGGGTCTTGTGCCCGAAACCCTTCTAATAGTCGCAGTAGAGGCTTTTGTTGCCTCACGTTCTCTCTTTCAATGGCCTGGGTCTGGATAGGATTTCCTTGTCCATGATTTGCTGGTAGACTTCCACTATGGGCGCCGTGAGTGGCGTGTAGTTCGTGAACCTTCCCACCCATGAGGGTTGTTTGTGCTGTTTGGCTGGGGTTCCATCCCTGGGGGCCTCCTTGTATCTATCGACCTGGGTGACCTGCCGGGCTGGAGGGTTAGGGAGCTGCCGTTTATTGGCGGCTACAACCTGACTGACTTCCTCATCATTGATGTATTCCTTGGCCACGCTTTGAATTTCCTGCATAGTCCACACAGGCTTAGTTATGAGGTGCTTCCTAAAGTCCTCATTTAGCAGGTTGTTTGTTAGCTAAAGACTAGCAACCGAGTCTGTGAGGCCGTTAATTTCCAAGCATTCGGCATTGAACCTGTCCAGAAACTTTCTGGTCGGTTCCCCGGGTTTCTGGGTGACCCCTAGCAAGTTAATCGGGTGTTTTGCCTTGGCTATGCGTGTTTTGAACTGAGCCAGAAAGCTTTGGGAGATCTGCGCAAAGGCCGTAATGGACCCTTGTGGGAGGGCGTTGAACCATCGAATCGCTGGGCCGGCCAGCGTCACATGGAATGCTCTACATCTGACCGTGTCGCCTACTCCTTCCAAGTTCATTCTTGCTTCAAAAGTTGTTAGATGCTCCTAGGGATCCTTGGTTCTGTCGTACCTCATGTCTATCGATTTGTCAAAGTTCTTCGGAAGCCGGACCTTGAAGATCGAGGGGTGGAAAGGGGTGGCCCCCATGATTATGGGTTCTTATTGTTTTATGGCTTTCCCTCTTTGGGATTCTCCGCGACCCTCGAACCTGCCTTGGTGAGGTCGGGAGGTCGCCTGTGTGTGTGCCTCGTCACATTTTGTTGGACTCCTTTCTCGGCTCTTTAGTCTTCGAGAAGGAGAGCAGGTGCGGGTGCGAGATCGGCTGGCATTGCCGCGGGAGTGGCTGACATCTCCGTGGGGTCGGCTCTTCACCTCCAGCTCTCGTTCTAGGTTTTGCACTCTGTGTCTGAGTTCCTGCATGATCTTGGTGCTATCGGCTCCTGTCCCCCCAAAGGGACGCCTTTCGGGGGTTTTGGTGTAGATCTATTGATTAGGCTGAACGGAGGATCGCAGGTGTTCGGCGGTACGGGCCGTCGAACTTGCCCTACTCAGGCGAGCCCGTCCTCCTTCGCGAAGCTCCTCCGATGTGGGAAGTCGCTCCATGTCTGCAGGGTCCCCACAGACGGCGCCAATGTTCGTTACCTGATGATCTCGGGGTACTCGGTGGGTCGAGTGGTGATGAGAATAGGAGCAGGTGAGACCCTGAGCTAACGTGGAGCAAAGCCAGAGATGCATGCTGGTGACGTCGGAGGTGGTGTGAAGCATGGAGGGTGGCCACCTACAAGGACACTCTGATGATCAAGTCAGTGTCCGTACGATGTGGTAGCCGAATTAGGTAAGAATGTTACGTACCTCGGGGGGAGAGCTGACCTCTCCCTTTTTATACTGTGCGGGGTGGGCCCTGAGAATGACCTAACCCACTGCCAAGAAGCTTCCATGAGCTGCGTAATCCACGTGGGAAGGGCAGATCGTTCCGGATCCCGAGTCGGGGCTTCGGGTCATGATCCGAAGGTATCGGCCCGACCGGTATCCTGGGCCGTACGGATGGTAAGTCGAGTATGCCCTGGGTCGGGAGTTCTAGGACCCGACCCGTCGGACTCTCTTTGTGGGGGTGCCTTAGGCCTGGTGATGAGCGGATAATTTATACGCTTTTTGGCATTATTTTTAGTATGTTTTTAGTATATTTTAGTTAGTTTTTAGTATACTTTTAATAGTTTTTAGTTAAAATTCACTTTTCTGGACTTTACTATAAGTTTGTGTGTTTTTCTATGATTTCAGGTATTTTCTGGCTGAAATTGAGGGTCCTGAGCAAAAATCTGATTCAAAGGCTGAAAAGGACTGCAGATGCTATTGGATTCTGACCTCCCTGCACTCAAAGTGGATTTTCTGGAGCTACAAAAGCCCAATTGGTGCGCTCTCAACGGCGTTGGAAAGTAGACATCCTGGGCTTTCCAGCAATGTATAATAGTCCATACTTTGCCCGAGATTTGATGGCCCAAACCGGCGTTGCAAATCAGCTTCAGAATTCCCAGCGTTTAACGCTGGAACTGGCATAAAAATTGGAGTTAAACGCCCAAACTGGCATAAAAGCTGGCGTTTAACTCCAGAAAAAGTCTCTACACATGAAAGCTTCAATGCTCAGCCCAAGCACACACTAAGTGGACCCAGAAGTGGATTTTTACGTCATTTACTCATTTTTGTATACCCTAGGTTACTAGTTCACTATTAATAGGATCTTTTGACATTGTATCTGGACCTCATGACACTTTACACGTTTCTTTGTGTACCTTCTATGGCATGAGTCTCTAAACCCCATGGTTGGGGGTGAGGAGCTCTGCTGTGTCTTGATGGATTAATGCAATTACTACTGTTTTTCATTCAATCATGCTTGCTTCCATTCTAAGATATCACTTGTTCTTAAACCGGATGAATGTGATGGTCCGTGACACTCATCATCATTCTCAACTATGAACGTGTGCCTAACAACTACCTCCGTTCTACCTTAGATTGAGTAGATATCTCTTGGATTCTTTAACCGGAATCTTCGTGGTATAAGCTAGAATTGATGGCGGCATTCAAGAGAATCCGGAAGGTATAAACCTTGTCTGTGGTATTCTGAGTAGGATTCAATGATTGAATGATTGTGACGAGCTTCAAACTCCTGAGGGCGGGGCATTAGTGACAGACGCAAAAGAATCACTGGATTCTATTCCGGCCTGATTGAGAACCGACAGATGGATAGCCGTGCCGTGACAGGGTACGTTGAACATTTCCACTGAGAGGATGGGAGGTAGCCACTGACAACGGTGAAACCCTTGCATACAACTTGCCATGGAAGGTGCCTTGCGTGCTTGAAGAAGAAGATAGTAGGAAAGCAGAGATTCAGAAGATGGAGCATCTCCAAAACCTCAACCTGTTCTCCATTACTGCAAAACAAGTACTTATTTCATGTTCTTTTACTTTTTACAATCAACCTTGATAATTATTGATATCCTGACTAAGATTTACAAGATAACCATAGCTTGCTTCAAGCCGACAATCTCCGTGGGATCGACCCTTACTCACGTAAGGTATTACTTGGACGACCCAGTGCACTTGCTGGTTAGTTGTGCGAAGTTGTAGTGATCACAATTTCGTGCACCAAGTTTTTGGCGCCGTTGCCGGGGATTGTTCGAGTTTGGACAACTGACGGCTTATCTTGTTGCTTAGATTAGGACTGTTTTATTGGTTTAGAGTCTTTTAGTTGAGTCTAGTTTCATATTTTAAGTTTGGTGTCAATTGCATGCTTTTGTTCTTCTTTTAATTTTCGAATTTGCATGTCTTTAGTCCCTTTTGATCCGTAAAAATTCTAAGTTTGGTGTCCTCTTTGTGTTTTTCCCTTAAAATTTTCGAAAATTAGTGTTTGATTTTCTAAAAATTTTAAGTTTTGTGTTATTTTGTTGTTTTTCTCTTTCCTCATTTCAAAAATCAAATCTTTTTCATAAAATTTTTCAATCATATCTTTTTAATTGCTAATCTCAAAATCTTTTTAATTAACTAATTGATTCAATTTTCAATTTGCTTTGATCTTATTTTCTTTTAATTTTCGAATTTTTATTTTATTTTCCTTTTGTTTTATTTTATTTTTTTTCGGTTAATTCAAAAAAAATTTATCTACTTGCAATCCATATCATTTCCATTTATCCATCATGGACCTAAGTGGGATTGAACAGTCCAGAAGGACTCTGGGGTCATATGCTAACCCCATTACAGCTGCATATGGGAGTAGCATCTGTACACCTCCCATCAAAGCAAGCAGCTTTGAGCTAAATCCTCAACTCATTATCATAGTGCAGCAAAATTGCCAGTATTCCGGTCTTCCAAAGGAAGAGCCTACTGAGTTTCTGGCACAGTTCTTACAAATTGCTGACACAGTACGTGATAAAGAGGTGGATCAGGATGTCTACAGACTATTACTGTTTCCATTTGCTGTAAAAGATCAAGCTAAGAGGTGGTTGAATAACCAACCTACAGCAAGCATAAAGACATGGAAACAGTTATCAAACAAATTCCTGAATCACTTTTACCCTCCAAAGAGGATGACACAGCTAAGGCTGGACATCCAAGGCTTTAAACAAGAGGATAATGAATCCCTTTATAATGCCTGGGAGAGGTATAGAGGTATGCTAAGAAAATGCCCCTCTGAAATGTTCTCAGAATGGGTACAGCTAGACATCTTTTACTATGGGCTTACAGAAAAAGCTCAGATGTCTTTAGACCACTCAGCTGGTGGATCTATACACATGAGGAAGACAATTGAAGAGGCTCAGGAGCTTATAGACACTGTTGCTAGAAATCAATATTTGTACTCTAGCAATGAGTTCTCCCCAAAAGAGGAAGTCATGGCAGTAGCCACTGATCCTAATCCTCAAGAACAGATGATTGAGCTTAATCAACAATTGCTCCTGATGACAAAACAGTTAGCAGAATTTAAAGAGATGCTCCATGAAACTAAAGTTGCTAACAAGAACATAGAACTGCAGTTGAATCAAGCAAAACAGCATATATCTAAACAGATAACAGAAGAATGTCAAGCAGTTCAACTGAGGAGTGGGAAGACATTGAATAACACTGCTCAAAAGAGCAAAAAGCCAAATAAGGAACAATTGACAGAGGATAACCAAACCACTGTCCAAAATCCCTCTGAGGACAGTAAGAGCCCAGAGAGGAATACTTTTGGCGTTCAAACGCCAGAAAGGGGAGGAAAGCTGGCGTTAAATGCCCATTCCCTGCCCAGTTCTGGTGTTCAAACGCCAGAAAAGGGAGAGAAGTTGGCGTTAAACGCCCAATCTTCACCTATTCCTGGCGTTCAAACGCCAAGGGAGGATCAGACACCTGAGAGTGCTGACAGTAATCCCTCTAAAAAGGCTTCTTCAACCACTTCTGTAAGGAATAAGCCTGCAGCAACTAAGGTTGAAGAATATAGAGCCAAGATGCCTTATCCTCAGAAACTCCACCAAGCGGAGCAGGATAAGCAATTTGCCCGCTTTGCAGACTATCTAAGGACTCTTGAGATAAAGATTCCGTTTGCAGAGGCACTTGAGCAAATACCTTCTTATGCTAAGTTCATGAAAGAGATCTTAAGTCATAAGAAGGATTGGAGAGAAACTGAAAAAGTATTTCTCACTGAAGAATGCAGTGCAGTCATCCTGAAAAGCTTACCAGAAAAGCTTCAAGATCTAGGAAGCTTTATGATACCATGCACATTAGAAGGCGCTTGCACCAAGACAGCCTTATGTGATCTTGGAGCAAGTATCAATCTAATACCTGCATACACTATCAGAAAGCTTGGGTTGACTGAAGAAGTCAAACCAACCCGGATATACCTCCAACTTGCTGATGGCTCCATTAAACATCCATCAGGCATAATAGAGGACATGATTGTCAAGGTTGGGCCATTCGCCTTTCCAACTGACTTTGTGGTGCTGGAAATGGAGGAGCACAAGAGTGCAACTCTCATTCTAGGAAGACCTTTCCTAGCAACTGGACGAACTCTTATTAATGTACAAAAAGGGGAAGTAACCCTGAGAGTCAATGAGGATGAGTTCAAGTTGAATGCTGTAAAAGCTATGCAGCATCCAGACACACCAAATGACTGCTGGGCGCTGACATTATTGACTCTCTGGTAGAAGAGATCAATATGACTGAGAGCCTAGAATCAGAGCTTGAGGACATCTTCAAGGATGCTCAACCTGATCAAGAAGAACCAGAGGAAACAAAGGAATTTTCGAAAATTCCTCAGGAGGAGGATAAGCCTCCCAAACCTGAACTCAAACCACTACCACCATCCCTGAAGTATGCATTTCTGGGAGAAGGTGACACTTTTCTAGTGATTATAAGCTCTGCTTTAACTCCACAGGAAGAGGAAGCACTGATTCAAGTGCTAAGGACACACAAGACAGCTCTTGGGTGGTCCATAAGTGATCTTAAGGGCATAAGCCCAGCTAGATGCATGCACAAAATCCTGTTGGAGGATAATGCCAAACCAGTGGTCCAACCACAAAGGAGGCTAAATCCAGCCATGAAGGAGGTGGTGCAGAAAGAGGTCACTAAATTGCTAGAGGCTGAGATTATTTATCCTATTTCTGATAGCCCCTGGGTGAGCCCTGTCCAAGTTGTCCCCAAAAAGGGAGGCATGACAGTGGTTCATAATGAAAAAAATGAACTGGTTCCTACAAGAACAGTCACAGGGTGGCGTATGTGTATTGACTACAGAAGGCTCAATACAGCCACCAGAAAGGATCATTTTCCTTTACCATTCATAGACCAAATGCTGGAAAGACTAACTAGTCATGATTATTACTGCTTTTTGGATGGCTATTCAGGATACAACCAAATTGCAGTAGATCCTCAGGACCAAGAGAAAACAGCATTTACTTGCCCTTCTGGCGTGTTTGCCTATAGGAGGATGCCTTTTGGTCTGTGTAATGCTCCTGCAACCTTTCAGAGATGCATGCTATCCATCTTCTCTGACATGGTGGAGAAATTCCTGGAAGTCTTCATGGATGACTTCTCAGTATATGGAGACTCATTCAGCTCCTGTCTTAACCACCTAGCACTTGTCCTGAAAAGGTGCCAAGAGACTAACCTGGTTTTAAATTGGGAGAAATGTCACTTTATGGTGACTGAAGGAATTGTCCTTGGACACAAAATTTCAAGCAGGGGAATAGAGATGGATAAGGCAAAGGTGGAGGTAATTGAAAAATTACCACCACCTGCCAATGTCAAGGCAATCAGAAGCTTTCTGGGGCATGCAGGATTCTACAGAAGGTTCATAAAGGATTTTTCAAAAATTGCAAAACCTTTGAGTAACCTGCTAGCTGCTGACACACCATTTGTGTTTGACACACAGTGTCTGCAGGCATTTGAGACCCTGAAAGCTAAGCTGGTCACAGCACCAGTCATCTCTGCACCAGATTGGACATTGCCATTTGAACTAATGTGTGATGCCAGTGACCATGCCATTGGTGCAGTGTTGGGACAGAGGCATAACAAGCTTCTGCACGTCATTTATTATGCCAGCCGTGTTCTAAATGATGCACAGAAGAATTACACAACCACAGAAAAAGAGTTACTTGCAATGGTCTATGCCATTGACAAGTTTAGATCCTATCTAGTGGGATCCAAAGTGGTTGTGTACACTGACCATGCTGCTCTTAAATACTTACTCACAAAGCAGGATTCAAAACCCAGGCTTATAAGATGGGTGTTGCTTCTACAAGAGTTTGATATAGAAATAAGAGACAGAAAAGGGGCAGAGAACCAAGTAGCTGATCATCTGTCCTGAATAGAACCAGTAGCTGGGGCGTCCCTCCCTTCTACTAAGATCTCTGAGACTTTCCCAGATGAGCAACTCTTTGCCATTCAGGAAGCTCCATGGTTTGCAGATATTGCAAATTATAAAGCTGTGAGGTTCATACCCCAGGAGTACAGCAGAGTGCAAAGAAAGAAATTAATTTCAGATGCCAAGTACTACCTATGGGATGAGCCATATCTCTTTAAGAGATGTGCAGATGGAATGATCCGCAGATGTGTACCCAGAGAAGAAGCACAAAGGATCCTATGGCACTGCCATGGATCACAGTATGGAGGACACTTTGGAAGTGAGCGAACAGCCACTAAAGTCCTCCAATGTGGCTTCTACTGGCCTACTCTCTATAGAGATGCCCGAGAGTTTGTGCGTAACTGTGACAGTTGCCAAAGAGCTGGTAACTTGCCTCACGGATATGCCATGCCTCAACAAGGGATATTAGAGATTGAATTGTTTGATGTATGGGGAATTGACTTCATGGGTCCATTCCCACCATCATACTCAAACACTTACATTCTGGTGGCAGTGGACTATGTATCTAAGTGGGTAGAAGCAATTGCTACACCCACTAATGATACCAAGACCGTGCTGAAATTCCTCCAGAAACACATCTTCAGCAGGTTTGGTGTTCCCAGAGTACTAATCAGTGACGGGGGCACTCATTTCTGCAATAGACAGCTATACTCTGCTATGGTCAGATATGGAATTAGCCACAAAGTGGCAACTCCGTATCATCCACAGACAAATGGGCAAGCTGAAGTCTCTAACTGAGAGCTAAAAAGAATCCTAGAATGGACTGTGATAGCCCGAAGAAAGGATTGGGCAAAGAGTTTGGATGATGCTCTGTGGGCATACAGAACAGCATTCAAGACTCCTATAGGAACCTCTCCATACCAACTGGTGTATGGGAAGGCCTGACATCTGCCCGTGGAACTGGAACATAAAGCCTACTGGGCAACCAGGTTCCTAAACATGGATACTCAGTTAGCTGGTGAAAAAAGATTGCTCCAGCTAAATGAGCTAGAGGAGTTCAGACTCAATGCCTTTGAAAATGCAAAAATTTATAAGGAAAAGGCAAAGAAGTGGCATGACAAGAAATTGTCATCCAGAGTCTTTGAGCCAGGACAAAAAGTTCTGCTCTTCAACTCTAGGCTCAGATTGTTCCCAGGAAAGCTTAAATCCTGGTGGAGGGGTCCGTATGTGATTACAGGAGTATCACCATATGGATATGTTGAGCTCCAGGATGCTGAGTCTGACAAAAAGTTCATTGTTAATGGACAGAGGATCAAGCATTATCTTGAAAGTAATTTTGAGCAAGAATGCTCAAAACTGAGACTTGAGTGATTCTCAGTGAAGGTCCAGCTAAAGACAGTAAAGAAGCGCTTGCTGGGAGGCAACCCAGTCATTAGCAGGTTATATGTTTTGTTTCTACAAGGGCAAGTATCAAAAATGAAGGAATTCATAGAGTTACAGAAGGATTCAGTGCAAAAAGCAGAGAAAAAGAGCTTACTGGCGAAAAAATGCCAGTAAGGGGTACTTTGGGCGTTAAACGTCAGAATGGGCACTGGTGCGCGAAATTGTGAACAATACTTTTTCACAACTCTCATAATCCCCGGTCATGAACCCCAAAAACTTGGTGTTCAATACCATGGCATTACACAACTTCGCACAACTAACCAGCAAGTGCACTGGGTCGTCCAAGTAATAAACCTTACGCGAGTAAGGGTCGATCCCACGGAGATTGTTAGT